>NC_083459.1:10080455-10380648 GCF_023558535.2 Drosophila nasuta | reverse complement strand
TGGATCAGTTCTCGCACGACTTGACGCTCGCCCTGGAGGAGACCTCACTGATGGACAGGGCGTGCGGCGTTGGAAGGTGGGGCTCGCGTCGAAGAACTCGATCAACGGGTAATTTGCGTAAGTATAATTAGTTTGACAGTTGGGCACTATGAAATGGCCACTGCACCTTGCACCTCCTCTGCTGCAGCTTGTGCGCCGCAGCCAACTGAAGATTCATCGAGCAGCCCCACAGACACACTGAACGCACACGGACATGGACATCATCAGCATAATTCCGGTGCCTGTAGCAATGCCAATGTCGATGGCCTGGACTCGAACACACACAACACAATGCTGCCCGCAAGTGATTCGGATGAGAAAGCCGAGGCAATGCTGCCGCTGCGTTTGCCAGCCAAATTATTAAATGCTGCAGCAGCTGTACGCATGGGAATGGGAGCCTTGGAGTCGGACTCGCTCAACGAGACCAACTTCAGTCCAGCACGGTGAGGCAATTACACACGCAAGCTAAATCGGTAAATTTAAATGCGTGTTTATTTTTTTCAATTTGCAGCTTCTACAAACCGAACTCACGGCGGAAACGAAAGATTAAGCGCATGTCCATGGAGTTTGAGTTTAGCAAGGACTGCAATGTGATGATGGTATCGCCACACAGTTTCACCGAATCGCCACTACAGCCGGGCATGCTTGGCACATCTGGAACAGCAACTGCAGCTGGAGGCGGAGGCGCTGGCAACGTTGCTGGCGCTACTGCGGCTGGCAACGTCACGGGCACAGTGCGCAAACGTGTACTGAAGGCGGAATGTGGTGCAAATCGCTCGAATCTATTCTTCTGTGGCAAGCGTAAGCGTTCCAATCGCGATCGCTACAATGAGCATGAGGCGGGCGTCGTTGGTCATGCGGGCAGCTGCAGTGGTTCGAGTAAATTACATTCTTCGAGCATGCCGCGCTACACGCATATGGAGGAGTTTCATCGCATGCGGCCGCGGAGCTATTCGTCCACATCGAAGCCACACAGCGATCGTCTGCTGCCGCTCAACAAGGGGCTGCTGTCGAAGATCAATCGCATTGCGCAATCGCAGACGCAAGCGCAATCGCAACAATCACAAAAGACTGACAACACATCGAGCATGGAGCAAGGCCTGGATCAAGCTCGCACCACAGCGGAGCAGCTCGATTCGAATACTGACGAGCTGCATCAGCACCAGCAGCAGTTGGAGCTGCGCGAAAGCCACGCAGAGACAACTGAAACAACTGGAGGCGGCGGCGGCGACTTTAGTATGGAAATGCTTGTGCCTGTCAGTGACATTGAGTCGCTGCTAAATATGCCCTGCAAGTTGCCGCTGGAGAACGCTGGCGCGGATTATCATGCGCATCGTAAGAAGTCACATCATCGTCGACGCCGCTTTTGCCAGCCAACGCATCCGTTGCATGTGCAGTCGATGGACTGCGGCGAACTCTACGATTTCTCGAGTTCGTTGAGCTCGTCGTCGGACAGCGAGGACAGCCATCGGTTGCATGACACGGATCGCGAGGGTGACGACGAGCTAACTGATTGGCCGGGCAATGAGTTTGGACCCGGCGGCAAATACGATCCGAAGCGCAAGTTAACCAAGAAATCTCTGCTACCCCAGATACGTTCCGATGATACCATCGGTGAGGATGACACGCTCATGTCTGGCACTGAGGCCACGGCGGCCACGACAACGGCGGGGGCGTCAACGTTCTGCGACAGCTATGGCATCTCACAGTCGCCCACACAGCCGGCAGATGCTGTTCAGGATCTGTCACGCTTTCAGCCGGCCGCCAGTTCGAATCCGATCGAGATCTGTGGAGGTGGCGCAAATCGCGGCAATCGCAGTGTTGGCTTCATGGGCGTCAACATCGGTCTGGACATGGAAAGCACGCCAAACGGTTTGCCAGCGGTGCGCCAGATCGAGAGCGAAATGTCCGGTGAAACGTCGAATCCATTCCTCTCCTCGTCACCGCCCATGCAGCTGCAGGAGGTGCGCGAGATACGCGCCGGATGCCGGCGCATTAACGGTGACCGCCCCGGTTTCAGCATCAAGCTAAGCGTTAACGAGCGGTTGGCGCGTTTTCTACAGGATCCGCGGCAGACGCAAATACGTTTGCCTGACATCGAGATCTATGAACAGGACAGCCTTGTCAATCTGTCCACCCTCTATTCCCTCAACATGGTCGTTGAAAATGGCTGCACGGTGCTAACCAAGACGAGGTAAGTGTTTGATCCCCATTACAATTCGATTTATCCGCAATTAAGTTCACCTCTCTCTGGTGGCAGAAATACAACGCAATCGGTCAACGTTGATCCGCAGCGCAATCTGCAGCAGCGCCAGGATCTCATCGGTGACTTCAAGCGACGCTGCTACGGCGGCGGGAATGTCGACAATGATGCGTCGACGGCCACAGCGACGGCTCCAGCTTCAGCTCCAGTGGATGATACTGCTGCAGAGCAGTTGCCCAATAAATGAAATATAGTGCGAAGCAGTCAAGAAGTCAAGAGAATTTTATGCAATTACCAACCAATGAAGAAGACGGAAGAAAGAGAGAGAGATCGCTGAAAGCTTATCCTTTCTGTCTTTCTGTCTGTCCTCCATTCATTGGCGTCATCTCGGGTTGATCTGTGCAAAATTTTAGCGTATTTATTAAGTTGCTTTTACTGCGTTTGTATAGTGTCGCTTCCTACTTGAGTTTCGTAACGTAATCGTAATCGTATTGTACATCGGTCTATGTATATAGTATCTACTATATATTCACTATCTCCATAACCCCCCAACACTATTGTATCTGGATTGGGAGACAGTGCATGCGAATGCTCTATCCAATCTCTATTCACTCAATTGGCATATCTAGTTCTCACAAGTTTCAAAAAAAAAGAGTGACAGCTTTGAGGAAATGAAATAGATAGAGATGGAGACAGAGATGGAGATAGTATGTTAAACCATTTGCCATGCTCTTGTCCCACTGTACAAATATCATTATTAATTTATTGGCATTTGTCGAATGCGATATGAGAGAAAAACAAAACAAAACAAGACAAACATGCAAAATTGAAAGATGTGAATGTGTATGCACATAATTATAATTGTTTTATATTAAACCTAACATAAATATACATACATAACTGGTGTAATTCGAATTATGCTCGATATCCAAATCGAGAGGGTTAATTAAGTCAATCGTTGATTGACTTTTAATAACATTTTGATATTAAAATATTATACACTGGTTACTATACTCTAGGATTGTCTTAATGTGTGTTTTACGCTCGGGTTCAAGCATTCTTTTGTTACGATATTGACAGAGAGAGAAAACAATTTTGATATAAGTTTTTGAAGAACAAGCAAATCTCCCGATTTCCAGCTATGACCTATGTTGTTATGTAATTAACTATTATCATATCATTGCAATAGTTTCTGAAGAATGCTTTTGGTATATCAGGTTCTAGGATCCCTCATTACAAGTTATATAAGTACGATTTTTAGTTGAACTTATTCCATTTTGTTCACTAACTCTGAACAATGTTTTTAAACAAAATAAAAACACATCTTTCTTAACAAAAAAAAAACACTTATTTTTTGGTTTTAAAAGATGTCCCTATATTGTGTTATTTATTGTCTATTGATTTTGTAAATCAGTTTAGAGTTTTCTCCTTAACTTATGTAGCTTTGTTGTATTTTGAATCTCATTGGAATATTTTGAAAATTTGTTCAAAAACAGAAAGGAAACTTGGTAATCGTAGGTTGTAAACAATTTGCTCTATTTTTAGAATAGCAAACTATCAATATATAATTTTGCGATGGCTTTAAAAACGGAAATACTTTCAGCCAATAGACCCGGAAATACTTAGTTGAGGATCAAAGAGGTTAATCATCGATTTGTACTTTTGGGGCGTCTCTGCTCTAACGGGCAATCGATAGAGCGCGCTATTCGAAAACCAAAACAGTGGACAATGGGGGAGGAGGAGACGGTTGTGCTGGGGTCATGAGATGGTGGTGAGGCGCATGCGCCGTGGCGGAGCACCTGGTGAGCTCCACTGGGTTGCCAGGCATGCTTGATGATGTGACATGCGAATGCCATGCGAAAATATGTTTTGGCAACCCTCGACCGCAACGACGCAGAGCAGAGAACATTTCTCTCTCTCTCTCTCTATGTGTTTCGCTATAGCTTTCGCTCGCTTGGGGGTCACAGGCACAGACAGAAGCCAGAAGAAGCTAGAAGCGCGTTGGCCTGCCAGTATATCGTGGATAGCACCATCGACGTCGACGCTGTCCTCGTCCGTCAGCCCCAAAAAAAAAGAGACCGTCGTGAACTGTTGTTGACTGAGGGCGCTTTTGGAACCGGGAGGAAACTGAAACGCAACTGCTCAAAATTATTGGAATACTATTTGAGATTAGCAATCAAATTGCAGGCGACAAAATCAAGGAAATCAACTTGCACAAAACTAACGGTAATTTATGACACACGCATAACTTGCAAATGTGTGTATGTCCGAGTGCATGTATGCTTGTGTGTGTGTGTGTGTGTGTGTGATTAGCTGCGATTACTCCACACGTGAAAAGAGCGAGAGAGAGTGCGAGAGGAGATGGCAGCGTCTCACGTCAAGCGAGAGAGCCGCTTGCTTATTGATTTTTCTATGCTGCACACACACACACAAACACACATGAATACGCACACTTTGCGATTGCATGCATGTGTATGAGTATGTGTATGTGAACTAATATCTTATCAGAGCCGAGTGTAGAAATTTGCAAACGTTGTTTTCGTTTTCTATTTCGTATTGTTTTCGTTTTCGTTGTCGCTGTCGTTGTCGTTGTCGGTCTCACTGTCGCATTGCAAAGGGCGCTGCTGCAATGGAGGAGCGTGCACTGCCGCATCGTCGTCTCTAGGGGCGGCGTCAACTCTGCTGTGTGTGCGTGTGTGTGTGGGTGTGTGTGTGTGTGCGTGCGTGAGAGGTGTCCACTGCATGCGCCGGGAGCATGTGCAGCCGTAGCAGCAGACTCACCAGCAGCAGCAGCAGCAGTTCCTGCGTTTGAGTCGCAAAATGAGCGCGTGCGAAGCCGCGTCCGCTGAGGACGCTGCACCGACGTCGCCAGCCAAGGAGTCCAAGGCGCCCCCAACGCCAGCAGCAGTAGCAGCAGCAGCCACGACGGAGTTGCCCACCAGCGATGTGCTTGCTAATGGGCACAGCCAGGACCAGTCCGTGGAGCACCCCAAGTGCAAGGCCAAGGTCAAGAGCAAGCCCAAAGAGTCAGTGCCAGTGCCAGCGGAGGAGTCGCCTGATATTGCAACGGAGGAATCGGAGCAACAGCAACACCAACACCAACAACCGGTGCTGGAAAGCACACGGAGTGTGCTTGATGCGGTGGCTGCGCCATCGATTGATGCCCTGGTCAGTTGCAAGGAGGTGCTGCTGGCACAGAAGCTATTTGCCAGCGGAGGCACGGGACCGAAGGAACTGCTTAAGCTCAAGGAGCCGATGCGAGTGGGCTTCTATGACATTGAACGGACCATTGGCAAGGGCAACTTTGCGGTGGTAAAGCTGGCAAGGCATCGCATCACCAAGAACGAGGTCGCCATCAAGATCATTGACAAGTCCCAATTGGATCACACCAATCTCCAGAAGGTATATCGCGAGGTCGAGATCATGAAGAAACTTAAGCATCCCCACATCATCAAATTGTATCAGGTGAGTTTATCCTAACTCCTCATCCACAATCCCCTTGAGCGTCGATCTCTAACTTGTGTTTGCTGCAGGTGATGGAAACCAAGAATATGATCTACATCGTCTCGGAGTACGCCAGTCAGGGCGAGATATTCGGTAAGTGCTTGTCCTACCCATCGAAGACAGTCCTAAATTTAGTTCAAGGATCAGACGTAGTCTACTATTTACCTTCTTGGTCCTTGATTAGTCACTACTAGTTATTAACTAACGTTCGGTAGTATTAATTTCATTTCTCGCCTGACCTTAGGAAATCCTAGGCCAAGACTTCCAGTATCGTAGAGCAATCGTTTTCCAAGCTCCCAATCTACCAAGGTCCTTCTCTTCAATCTAGTCATTGCAAAACGTCAGCGAAAATGTTTGTCTTATTCCTGGTTAAGTCAAATACAGCCTAGTTCAAGCTTTAAATTAACATAGATTACTCCTTGACCCTGTCGGAGTAACCAATTAAATTGCAGAAATCCTAGTCCTTTTCCTCGTTTAGCCTAAGCTCTTTTTAGTTAACTAGCAATATTAGCAATCTTACGAGTAGTGATATTCCTCAGTTAGTTAACGGATATAAGAACTTTATTTCATGGTAAATTTAGTCTTAGAATACATAGTGCTCCTTGTCCTAGTCCTCAACTAGCCTTGACTATTCGTTGTTATCCCCCTCGTTGACTGTTTCTCAGATTACATTGCCAAGTATGGGCGTATGTCGGAGTCGGCGGCCCGCTTCAAGTTCTGGCAAATTATTTCGGCGGTGGAGTATTGCCATAAGAAAGGAATAGTGCATCGTGATCTTAAGGCCGAGAATCTGCTACTCGACTTCAGCATGAACATCAAGATTGCCGATTTTGGTTTCTCCAATCACTTCAAGCCCGGCGAACTGCTGGCCACCTGGTGCGGTTCACCACCATATGCAGCACCCGAGGTTTTCGAGGGCAAGCAGTACACGGGTCCCGAGATTGATATCTGGGTAAGTGTTGATGTTGTACCTCAGCCTCTCATTTATTAATTAATCATGGTCCATTGACAGTCGCTGGGGGTAGTGCTCTATGTTCTGGTTTGCGGAGCATTGCCATTTGATGGCTCCACACTACAGAGTTTGCGGGATCGTGTGCTCTCGGGTCGCTTTCGCATTCCGTTCTTCATGAGCTCGGAGTGCGAGCATCTTATCCGTCGCATGCTGGTGCTAGAGCCAACGCGTCGCTATACCATCGAGCAGATCAAACGGCATCGTTGGATGTGTCCTGAGCTACTGGAGCATGCATTAATTGCCAAATATAACGGGAATATGGAGCGACAAGCAGTGCTAGAGCCGAGCGAGGATATACTTCGAATAATGTCCGAGTATGTGGGCATTGGACCGGACAAGACGCGTGCCAGCTTGAAGAAGAACACCTACGATCATGTGGCTGCCATCTATCTGCTGCTGCAAGATCGCGTCTCGCACAAGAAGGAGCAGAGCAAGCCGGGTCTGCTCTACAAGAGCAGCAAGCAATCGCTGTTGCTGCTGGATCAGTTGCCCCCACAGCAGCAACTCCTGCAGCAGCAATTGTTGCAGCAACAGCAACAACAGCATCAACAGCAACAGCAGCAGCAATCAAAGACAATATCCACCACGGTCCTGGCCAAGGAACCGATACACAAAAGACTTAGTCGCCACCAGACTGTTTTGATGAGTGAGCGCTCCACTGCCGATCCCTACTATGCAGTCAAACAGCAGGCCCATCCTCATCCTCATCCTCATGCCCATGCCCATGGTCACAGCCATGGCCATGCGCATGGTCACGGCTATGCCCGCTATATGAATGGCGATGATGGCCCCCATGGCCCTGTCATAGCCATGCCTACAAGGTATACGCCACTGCCAGTGGGCAACAGCAGCTCCCGCGTGAGTCATCATAGCTTAAGCTCGCCGCGAAGCATGCAACGACCCGTAGGCATCTCGCTGAGCATCGATAGCAGCAGCAGCAGCAGCGGTGGTCAGCTGCCATCGCTCGCTAATCTGCGGTGCAGGGAGCTGCTGCTCAATGCCAGCCAGCAACTGGATCAAGGCGGTCATCAGCATCTGGCATCGCCGGTGCCCAAACAGCTGCATCAGACCATTAGTGAGTACATCATCAAGCAGAGCACCGAGGATTGCCGCCAACTGCTGCAGCAGGTAACACACACACACACACTTCACTCTGGTTTATCTGTATTTGCATTGATCGCTTATCCCTCTTGCAGTCCACTGCCATTGCCGAGACGAAGAAGGAGGAGGAGCAGCAGACGGCTTCTAGTGCGGCACCAGAGCATGCCACCACCAACGCCACCTCGACGCCCACTGCCGACCAAATTCAGCATCAACACAATAGCAACAAGACAATAAAGCCCATGTCTAGCTCAAGTAGCTTCGACTCCACCACCAATCTCAATCAGAGCTTTCGCTTTAAGATGTCCGCGGAGGCCAGTCGTCTGTTCCAGACTCTGCAGGAGAGTCCGCTTCCCATAGAGGTAGGTGCTATAACACTAAAACACCTTGACTCCTTAACCTTCCATTGCTCCCTTGCCTAAGCAAATGACACTTGTCCTCGTAATGCGTTGCTTCTTCATCGCTCATTCGTAAACCTCGTCTCCTTGACCTTCCCTTGTTTCCCTGCATGTGGCTTAATCTCTAAGGACATTACGCTGACACTGCTCAATGATTGCAAAAGTGACTCGCAAACCTCAGAGCTCATACACCTTACCTCATCGACTCCTTGACCTTCCCTTGTTTCCCTGTCTATCTTTGATTTTATTCCAAAGGGGATCGCTTGCTTGTAATCTATTGCTTCTGCATGATCACTTCAATCACATATCGCTAATTGCAAATGTTATTCGTACTAGAAACCGAAGCGAAAAGGCGCCACAACGAATGGCAACAGCAATGGCGATGTGGGCAAATCAAATGAGATTGCTGGAGGACAGCAGACTAAACCGAATGGCGATGGGTAAGTGCAGCAGACGGCAGGCAAGCGGGATACCAGGAGCAACCCAAGTGAAACTGTTTCTTGCAGGCGCGAGAAGAAGACTTTTGAGAAGAAGGTGTTGGCGCAGGGCAGCTCCAGCACCGACGAAGGCTGCGACACGGATCAGGGCAACGAGGGCGCCAAGGAGGGCTCCCAATCCTCGACGGATTTGACAAGTGCACAGGCGACCCGAACACGCTCCTATGCAAGTAGCAGCAGCTCAAGCGGTGTGCTCGCTGGCAGCTATTCGAAGAGTCTCAGCCAGAATTTGAGTCGTGGCTCCTCGAAGAGCAACTGCAGCGCCTACGAGAGTTTGGACTTTGTGTTGCCCTCCGGCAGTTTGCCATCCTGTATGAGCAACTCGATGCTGGCGGCAGCTGCAGCAACGGCCGCATCAGCGACTGCAGCTGCATCCGCTGGCATCTCCAGCGGCCACTCGTCGGAGATCTCACTGTATAGCAGCCACAACTCGTGCATCCATATGCCCAGCGCCGTACAACAGTCAACGGCAACGGGGGCAGGGATCGGGACAGCTCCAGGGCCAGGGTCAGGGGCCGGGACAGGCACCGGGTAGCAACCAGTCGCCGGCGCCGCCGCCGCCGCCACCGCCCTTTGTGGACAAGCGTTCGCCGATCCACTTCCGGGAGGGTCGACGCGCCAGCGACGGCCTGGTGGCCCAGGGTCTGCTCAGCTCCAGCTCTCTGCTGGGCGCGAGTCGTGTCTATGGCAGCTATCGCTACGAACAGGCCAAACGTCATGGCTGGCTGGAGATACAGCAGCTGCAACAGGAGGCTGCCATCTACGGTCATATGCATCATCCGCACTCGCATCCCCATCCGCACGGACATCCACATGGACATACCATGGCCCATCACGGCCAGCTGACGCTGGAGGAGCTCAGTCTAGCCAATTGTCAATTTCCACACGGTCAATTCTATGCGATGCCCGTGAAACCATCGCTGTCCTATATGCCGCCAGCGCCGCCCCAGGCGCTACTCCTCCAAGATGCCGCACCGAGTGATCTCTTTGCCGGCCATGCTGGCAACTGCTATGCACCGCCACCGCCGCCGCCAGGGGGTCTATCCTCCGCAGCATCACCATCAGCAGCAGCATCAGCATCTGGCCGCCATGTCGCCCATGCAGAAGCCACCGCTGCAGCAGCAGCTCCTGCAGCATCGTCTACTTCAGCAGAAGCGTCAGCTCTTCCAGAAGCAGTACGCACTGGAGGCACAGCTGGCCGGGCGGCATCACCAGCAGCTGCAGCACTACAATCACAGCCAGCTGCATGCGCTGGCCACGCAACCGGCATCGGAACAGCACCTCGCGGAGGAGCTCTACGAGCTGGCCATGCTCGAGCGTCCGCGCAGTGGACCGCCGCGACTGCAGCACTCGTTGACCATGCCGGGAGCGCATGCCTTCAGTCAGATGAACCTGAAGACGTCGTACATCAGTCAGCCGGCCAGCGAGTCGTTGCCTGGAGTGGCTCAAGCGCCAGGCGCAGGGGGAGCACCCGCTGGAGTGGTTGTGGTGGGAGCTGCAACGGTAACTGGAGCTGCTGGAGGAGCTGCATCGGCGCCACCACCGTCCACGACACCTCCAGCGACACCGCCGCAGTCGATGCATCAACACGCTCATGTCCATGGTCATGGGCACAATCATAGTCACGGTCATGGCCATGGCCATCACCATCACGGGCATGTGGTGCACCATACTGCGGTGCTGGGCGAGACAACGACCACGTCCGAATACCATGTGAGATCGCAGACAACGACGACACCGGTTCTGAGTTTGTTCCAGCCTAGCTGGCAGACGCTGGTCAAGCCGCTCAGCGAGAGTCCCATACTGGAAATCTCTGAGCATCTGGAGTCCGTCTGATGTAAGCCCTTTTCCTAGTACTACTATTCTCTCCCCTCCCTCACCAAGGACGCGCAGCACAGTGAGGCAAAATCGATTTTTTTATTACGCTCGCAATCGCAATTAAAACAAAATTAAATTAAAAGTAGAAGTAACATTAACATACAGAAGTTGAATACAAATAATTTTATCCATATACATTGCATAAAAAGTACTATAGAAATATATATATATATACGATATATTTATCGATATACGATAACACGGAACACACTCACACACTTACATATACATACATTTTTAGGCTTACATATACATATATACTTACATATATATACCATATATACATATACATATACCTTTAGCGATCCAAAAACAAATGACCGAACGATTTATCGATATCGCCATACCATAATAATACTGAATACTAGAGACAGTGCTTACTGTATACTGAATACTGAATATGGTCGATGCTGGATACTGGATACTAGATACTGGATCATTTAGTTGTGTTATTAGCCTTAAGTAGTCCAAGTTTTCGTACACATTAACAAACACTGGCATATACAATATGTATCTATTGATAATAATTATGTATTAAGTGCTCTCTACTCTGTATTGTCTGGTTGGTACTAGCAAAGATTCTAAATTCGCCACACAAAACCATATAATGATAACGGTAACGATAACGATGGCGATGACGATTACGATTATGATAACGACGATAACGATAACAACGCAAACAAAAAACTACATTCATTCATACATACATTCATACGTATATCAATTATTCAAAGCATTTATTGAAGGTATAGGGATATACAAAATTCCTATTTCTATATACATATACACGCATACATGCACACATACTTATATATGTGTATGTATGTATTCATATTCTGTTACAGATATGTATGTATTGGTACAATAATTAGCGACAAGCAGCAAAAACAAAAAAATACAAAAAAGGAAAAAAACATCGATTGTTCTTAAACATGGAATTCAAATGTAAAATCCAGATATTAAAAAAAAAATAAACAATCAAAACCAAAGTCATTTCGCATAAAAATGCATTTCAATCTATAGATTTATCAACCTTGAGGCCTTTGAATTTATTTACTGGCGAGGTTTAAAGTACTCGCAGCAATCGCAGTAAGTGAGAAAATTGAGTATCCGGAATTTATTATATGAATATTTTCACTAAGTTTGGTAGTTCCAGACAGATAAATATATTATAAAAAACGCAAATCGGTTGAGCAGTAAATGCACTTATAATTTTCTGAGCGACACAATTAAATTTATGCGTCTTAAGTGTAATCGTTACAAACCCTATATAGTAATATCGATATGTAGTTTTTGTGTTCCATTATAGTACAAGATTCGGAAAAGTGAATATGGAAATGGATACGAGATATATAAACATAGATGGATTATGGCTTTTGCTGGAAGAATTATGCCGTTCTCTTCTGGTTCTCTTCGGATGCTCTCGATGTTTGGGGACGGAACTCGGTGCCAGGGCGAGGGGATCGTGTATAATGTAGATCATGTTTTGGCCGCCCGATTCGACTCGAGATGCTTTTTCATGGCTCGCTGATGCTGCTGTTTTTGCTCTGTCTGATGGCATCGCAGGAGATTCCAATAGGCGCGACGATATTCGGAGCTCATGAGTACATAGATGAATGGATTGATGCAGGTGGTCAGATAGATCAGTAAATAGCCCATGATGTTGAAGACATGCACATTGTTTGCACTCTTCCAAATCTTAGACACTGTGATTGGCAGATAGCAGATGACAAACCAGACGAATATCACTAGTATCATCTTCAGTAATCGACGATCCTTGGCACTCATGCGACCCGGATAGATCGATGAGGCATTCGATGTGTTCCCCATGGACACATAATGCGATTTGCGTGGATTGAAGCGTGTGAACGAGGTGCGCAGCGAGGTCGTTATCGGGTTCTTTCTGTACAAGACATATTAAATATTAATCGGTTAGTTTTATAATCAAATATTCAGATTCTAATCAGGGACTTTAGCGACATTTGTAATTAAAAGTAACATCAATTTTGTTGAATTCAGTAAAAAACTGTAAGTAACAATTAAATTGAAATGTTTATTTAAAGGCTAAGTCTTTTTTTTTATATTCAAGAGCTCAAAATAATCTAAAGATTATATTGTTTTGTCATGCCTATTTGGTACTTAATATTTGATCCTTAAAATGCGGAATTTTGAAAAATTTTGTTCCTAATATTTTGCGTAAGGAAGACAAACCCTTTTGAATATTATTTCAATAAATTGATTGAAATTATGATCTGCTATTTACATTTCGGAAATTTACAAAACGATCGAAAATCTAATTGTTTATATTATTCTTCAGTAAGTAAGTAAGGTATCAGCAAGTAGTAAGTTTTATATGATATGATCCCTGGATTTTTCATTCTCCCCTGGAGTTTTTTTTTGGCTACTTACGAGTTTCTCGATTGCTCGACGAGCGTCTGTGATCGACTTATGGCGTTGGTGTCGTTCAGGGGAGTGTCCGTCACTGTGGCAGCACTTGGAGCTGCTGATGTGACGTTGGAAGTGTCTTTGCTGCGGTTATCCTGCTGCTGCAGCACCACATTGGCATCAATAGGCGGCTCCTTCTGAATGCTGTAGGATATGGGGAAATTGTCGGTGGAGACGTTGTCATCGATGTAGGCGAGACTTTCGTTGACGACAAAGGGACGCAGGGACGTGTCCTCGCTGCTTGAATTTGCCTCCTTGTTGCTCTTCTCCTTGTCTTTATTCTTGTCCTTGGATTTACTCTTATCCTTGCCTTTGGACTTGCTCTTAGCCTTATCCTTCTCTTTATCTTTATCCTTGACGTTGTCGGGCGGCTTTTGAGCAGTAATAGGCGGCGTTTGGGCAAATTCGGAGTTCTTGGCGGCATTGGCGCCCGCTCGAATGGCGGCCTGGCGAACCAGGAGGAAGATGCGGGCATAGCAGATGACAATACAGATGCAAGGCAGCAGGAATGCGATCATGAAGAGGAACTCCTTGGGCGATCGATCGTTCTTGTCGTGCAATATCGAGCATGAACCGATGCTCGTATCCAGGCCAAAGCGTCCCCAGATGCCGCGCCACGTGGGAATCATGATCGAGAAGGTGATCAGCCAAGTGCTGGCCACCATCAAGGCTAGATAGCGTCGCTGATAGATGCTGGATGGACAGAGAGAGAGAGAGAGAGCGAGTGAAGGGGTAGTCAGAGATCACTTAGGAGATCTATCTGTTGTTCTATCACACTTACCGCGGATACTGTCGTGGATGGGCAATGATAATGTAGCGATTGATCGTGATCAGTGAAACGGAGAGCAACGAGACCGCCATTAGACCATAGCGTAGCAGGGGAAATAGACGACACATCAGATCGCTGTGTGTCCAGGCGCGCTCCTTGAACGTGGACGTTGCCAGCGGCAAATTGAAGCAGCCGAACAGTAGATCCGAGCACGACAGATTTATGATAAAGATCGCGGTGGAGTTGCGCGTCTGTTTGCCGCGCGAGAGCGCAATGATCGTCAGCAGATTGCCGGGGACACCGACAATGATGAACACAATGCATGCGATCCATGCGAATGTCAGCAGCTCATCCGAATAGCCCTCGAACAGCTGATTCTCCAGCTGATCCCCGGCCGCTGGCTCATCCTCGACGTCGACATCGGTCGCAACCAAACTGCTGCTGCTCCTGTTGACGCTTGCCTTGCGACCAGCCAAGGCGGCCACGCCCAAGGGCGGCACACTCAGCAGGTGGAACTGCGCTTGCGCCTCGCTATCTGCCAACTGGAGTAACATGCTCCCTCCGATCCAATCGCCGCCCCCCCTCTTCCCTCTCCCAAGGGCCGAAACGTGGCTTGAGAATGTGTGAAATGCGTTGTGCGGTGCGTTGCGGTGATTTGTCTGCGCGCGTGTGTGTGTGTGTGTGTGTGTGTGTGTGCGAGTGTGAGTGAGTGTGTGTGCTTTTAGGGAATGCGGCGTTTGCAACTATGACGCGCTCGTTCCTGCGCCGATTTTGTACTAAACTAAATTCTATACATCCACAACTAGCCCAAATAGCCCAAATCATCCAGCTAGAAACAACAGCTAGAGCACATACAACAAAAAAAAACAGACATGCACACAAATAGAGAGCTATGGCAAGCTACGCACGACTTGGGGATACCCATTTCAAAATGTATTACATTTCTTTCAATCTCAAAAATGTTTTTGATAATTTCAATAAATTAATTTTAAAGCTCTTTAAAAGAACATGCATCGCTTTATTTAGCTTGGATCCTGAGTTACTAGAGTTATTATGAGGATCTTTTAAACGAGTTGCGAAAAACACATTCTAATATATTTTTATAAGTTGCAAGTTCAAATCAAAACAAATAACATACATTATTTGAAAAGTTTGTTGCATTAATAGTAAGAAATTTAGTAACAAAAGTCAATATTAACAATTATCTACAGGTAACATAATGACTGAGTTCCTTGGGATATTTTCTTATTATTTCTTATTAAAGATTTATGAATAAAAGGCTTGTGTGATTCCATATGCGAAATTTTGCAGCTCCAGTTCATGTAGTTGCTGAGATTATTGGGTTATTGCAGAGAAAATGAAAGGATGATACGTTATTTCTAATACTTCAACGGGTTACAGGGTATGGAAAATGAAACGAAACTTTCGGAAAAAGGAAAACAACACAATTTTTATTGTATACAACAATTGACTTCATCATCGGGTAATTTGGAATGAGCGGACCGCTTTGTTTACATTGTTCTTATACATACACTAGCTAGATATTTTTTTTTTTGTTTTTGGTATTGTTTCTTTTTTGGAATTCTCAAATACAATACAATATGCGAGGGCTGCATGCAACAATTCTTCGCAGCATATGTTGCAAATATACTATCACGAACAATGTATTTCTATTGCCCGTTGCCCTGAAGAATTGAGGTCTCTCGCGATTTCCAAATTGAATATTTGTACAAATCTTGCGAGCTGAAAAGCAGCAATAGTCATGCATACATAGTACGAATAGTACGAGTAGTTTCTTCCGCCTCACTGGCGATATTATAAGCATGATATGGCCACAAAACAAAGCAACAACAACAAAAATAAGAGAGAGCATCATCAGACACAGCATCAGTATCAGCATCAGATTTGTGCACGGGCAAAGGGAATATTCCCGGTAGAGGAACTCACTGAGTAGGCGCTACTAAAAGCATAGCATGTGGAGGAGGCACTCACGGAGTACTCAGCCGTGTGCAATGAGGAATTCTTCTGGCTAATTTACGAGTTTCTTGCCACTACATCTAGCGGAGGGAAGAGAGCTTTGCATACGGTATTCTGTATTTCCTATATTGCCCAAGTTCAAGTTAAAGAAATCTTATAAACATATTATTCATATTATTTGCTTAGAGATTATAGAAAGATTTTAATTTTAATATAAATGCCATTAATACATTCTTTCTTGATCGCAATCAATTTTGATCAAACGTATTTTAGAGCTTATTTCTCAAACGATCAGCTGTATCACATTGTGTCCATATTGTGTCTACTATGATGTATCTATTTGAAATTAACATAAAATCGTTAAATGCAAAAATTAGAAATTTATATGCATAAAAAGACCTGCTAATTAAGCGTATAAATGTATCTGGAGTCTAGTAGAATCTGAAGTTGCTATTAAAGCAAGAATAATACACTAGAACATAATGTATGAGTGCTCTGTGTACACACATGCCTACATACATACATAAGACAGCAGACAGCAGACCACACAAACAAAAAGCCAAGAGAAAGACAGTGAGAGAGAGAGCTAGCGAGTGATACTTTCTTGGCAAGTGAACTCTAGAATGACCCGAGCTCCAATTGGAAGTGCCTATAAACTCGATGCCGTCATAGCAAATGGATTCGATTTGGAATGGGAATAGGGATGGGGATGCGGATGGTGCTGCAACTGTGGCTGGGTCATGATGGTCTCGTGGTATAAAATGGGAGACTTAATTAATTAACCAGGCAAACAGCAGCAGCAGTTAAAAAAAAAAACATCAAAAAACAAAATCGAAGCATACAATATACATACATACATACATACATTTGCATGTTCATACATATATTTATAAGTATGTACATACATAAATATAAAACAGTGGCAGTGGAACGTTGTCTGCGGGCAACGGGCAGCAGCAGTTCATTGAGTAGAGCGCAAATGGGAATGGGATGGGAGGCGAATAGGAATGGGCTGGCAAATGGAATGAGAGTGAGAGTGAGTGTCATGCAGAGTATTTGTGTGTGTGTAGGTGTGTGTGTGTTCAACTGAGTCAGAAGAACTCTTTAGCAACAATTGAAAACTGACTGCTCTTGCTGTTAGTCAGTCCTTAATGGTTACACAAATGTTTTCTATGTTGTCTTTCATTAGCAAACCAATTCCGTACCACCTTACAATCTAAATTAATCTCGGATGCTAAGCGAGTGATTTCTTCATAGGTTGGACTCGGATTTTCTTTAAATTTTTCTTTCAGCTTTTGCTTGGCCGATGGTTCAATTGAATTCCGCCTAGTAGAAAAAAAAGACTCGATATAGATTACTTTAGAAGTCGATCCTAACGTTGCGTTGTTTTTGGTCTGTTCTGATTTTGTACTGGTTGTGGTTCTAGTTCTGGTTCATGGTTCACGGTTCTAGTTCATGTTTCTTTGTTGGTGGGTTTCCGCCGGAGGACTAGAATTTCGCATGTGTCTTTCTATGTCTACTTGGGATACCCGCTACCCTTTCAATAGAAGTTCTTAAAAGTCAACAAGTCGATATTTGGGATTACAAAATTTGGGGACAATTCTTGTTATACCCGCTACCAATAGGGTAGAAGGGTATTATAACTTTGTGCCGGCAGGAAATGTATGTAACAGGTAGAAGTAGGCATCTCCGACCGAAGTATATATATTCTTGATCATCATCAATAGCCGAGACGACCTAGCCATGTCCGTCTGTCCGTCCGCCCGTTTGAACACCTACATCTCAGAGACTATAAGAGATAGAGCTATAATTTATTTGTTATGTTTGCACACAGATCAAGTTTGCTTAAAAAATTTCCCACGCCCACTCCCGCCCCAACAAATCAAAAAAACGAATAACAAGCGTAATTTTAAAGCTAGAATTTTCTTCGAATTTTGGGTATACAATAACAACTATAGTAATTGTCATCCCCGATTTGGTTACGATCAGATTGTGGAAGTTATTAAAAAAAATACTTTCGAATGGACAACAACGCCTACTCACTAGGGGTCTTAGTTGCTTTGGCTGACAATCTGGTATATTGAGCCGTCTATGGTATATTTTGAATGTGGTACTATATATCTATATATCAAATACGCAATTTGGTATATTTTTAGAATTTGTGTAGTATTTTCGGTATATTTTGAAAATAATACCGGAATATTTTACTTTTATTCAAAATGGGTAGCGGGTCTCTCACAGTCGAGCACACTCGACTGTAGCTTTCTTACTTGTTTGTTCTTTATTTGCTATGTAGCCAAATTAACACTCTGCCAATTGACGGGTTGGACTCCAACCCTGTTGGAGAATTATGCAGGTTATGGGACTGGGATTGATGTTTGTGCTGCTTTGGGGAGTCTGGGGAAAAGTTGGCAGCAGTCGTGGTTGGTTTGGTTTGGTTGTTTGTTGGTTGGGTAGGTTGGTTGGATTACCGCTGTAATTAAAACACTTCCTACCTTCTCCATGCGCGCTTCGGCAGCACGCTGGGCGCATTGGGATCCTCCAGCGGGGCATCCGGCCGCTCCCGACGCGACTCCTCCATCACCAGGGCCTTCACATAATGGGGCATTAGTTTATGCATGCGTTTGATAGTCATATTGCCATTCTCCAGATTTGAAATTGTATCTTGGGCCAGTAAGTGCAGACCAGGTAGGGTGCCCAGGATCCTGCCCATATAGACTTGCGAGACTCCTGCAAGAGTTCGAAGTCGAATGTAAAATGATGGGCTATTCTTGGCGATTCTATGGCGATTCAATGCGAACCGACATGGAACTGGGAAAGATTATGATCTGTCTCTCTGTCTTCTAATGAAGATTATGCATTACTTGACAACAGGAAATCGAGACATATGTACATATTTAGAATACGGTTTTATAATATAGAACTTGATTTAATGCTAAAACTAATTGGGAACTTGAAAATAGAGACAGCAACTTTAAATTTGGAAACTTGAAACTAGAGACATTAAATAATAATTGTGATTTCATGAACATATCAAATGCCTTTAATAATACAAAACCACAACAAATTATATTTATATTAGAAATTTAATTATAATACTTTGTGATTTTTATTATTTAAACTAAATTTAAATTTTCAAAACAATTGTTTACAAAATAAATTAAACCTAATTGATAGTTCAAAGATATTCGATTTAAAATTCGAGGCGAATGTGACTTTTGTCAACAAAATGGATAGTTGAGGAATTTGATTTTGATCATAGCTCGCAAATAACTATCGACCGTTTTTATACCCGCTACTCATAGGGTAGAAGGCAATGTATGTAACAGGTAGAAGGAGGCATCTCCGAGCCAATAAAATATATATATATTCTTGATCAGCATCAATAGCCGAGACAGCATCAATAGTAAAGAAGCCATACATTTGTTGCTCATTGAGACTTTTCGTAAAGAATCATGATAAGACAACGAGAAACGGTCAACAGTTATTTGCGAGCTCTGATTTTGATTCATTCCGAATAAAAATTGAGCTTAATCAGAAAGGTAATGTTAATGGTATGATGAAACAATTGTGTGAGTTATACTAATTAAATTGAAGATTGATTTCAGAGCTATTCTTCGAGCTGTAATCTGTTAGATCAGATGCTTACCAAGCCTGTGCCGTCGCTCTTTACAATCTAACGCAAGCCTCTTCAGAGTTCTGTGAGAATGGTCAGCTATCGTGGTGACGCTTTGACGGGGTTTTACTAGACTTTTTAAGTCACGGATAAGTTTCCGTAAAATTTGCAGAACTCCAGGTGATATATTTACGACTGTTCTTATTATGAATTGGCAAGAATAGACAATTGCCACCAACACACCTGCCTTTTTATTAGAATAAATTGCGTCTCCAAATTTTTCAACGAAGTTTAATATTTCCATTGTATTAGTATTTAGTTTAGTATTAGTATTAGGTTGTTTATTTCAGAATAATTAGTTTATTTTTATTTGAATGTCTATGAATGTCTATGAATGTGTTTCTACAATAAACAATCGTCTATATAACCTTACTAAGATTATGTTTGCAAAGGTATCTGAGTTATTTTACAATATTATTTAAACTTCATTTCGAGTTGTCATTGAATTTGATAGATCTAGGTGTGTTTTTATATTATTATTATATTATATTATTATAACTTTGTGCCGGTAGGAAATGTATATAACAGATAGAAGGAGGCATCTCCGACCCTATAAAGTATATATACATATTATTATCTCATATAACTTGTTTTTATTTTATGTCATAGCTTCGCTGAGATTGCTCATAGAAATTCTTTCCATGACTGTCTCTTCTTTGAGTGTAATTGAATTATGAGTAACAACAAATGTAGCAATTAATTTTGAAATAATATGTTGCAAATGGTAAATAATTAAAATAAACACATAAACAAATTGAATGTTGAAATTCAGGGGAATATATTCATATCGGTTGTCTACAATATAGCTGACTAATTTCGACAATAATTTATAATACGCTTCTAACAAAATCAAAACAGCTTGAGAATCGAGCGAGCTAACGATAGACAAATCTCGAGGTCAAGATCCCATGTCCAACCATGCGTGTCCGTCCAGTGGAGGTTTCACTGTCTTATTAAATTCACATGCCGCTCCTGGCAATGAGTGTGTGAGTATCTATGTGCATATGTGCATATGTGATTCACTGGGCCAGACTAGATGCAACCATTCCAGTTGATGGGAATGTGAATAACGGGTCACGCCTCGTCGTGCATGTCGTCGTCTCGTTTATCTCCCAAACTCACAGACACAGCGCAACAGGCATGCAATACGCACACATACACACACTCACACACATAGAGTGAACCTAACGCGATCGCAAATCGAGCACCCCCTCCAAAGCCCCACCACCATGGTTTCAATGCTGTCTAACAAATACATATGTAAGTACAATAACAATGACGCTCAACAATTGTGACCGAATGACAACGACAACAGCAATGAGAGCGAAAGCGATTGATGACGAGCACAAAGCGAGAGAGAGAGCGCAGAGCGCTCATTGTGCTGTGTGGGTTGTGTGGAGCATGGTGAGTGAAGAATGGAGAGAGAGGGAGATCGAGATTGAGAGCGAGCCGCGCGCGTGCGTTCATTGAAGAGCAATATTGTCAACAATTCTACGGGCAATATCATTTGCGACATCAGCAGCGACGTAGACGCCGACTGCAACAGTGACAGCGACTGCGGCGGCGGCGGCGGCGACGGCGACAGCGACAGCGATGCTGGTAACAAATGGAGCGGCGCGCCGATAATGTGCAGTCGTTGTAGACAAACGCAAGCGCGAAGGCGACGAAACGCAATTTGTCCGTTACAGTTAATTTGCCTTTTCTCCTTTGCCATTTGCCCGATTTTGCTAGCGCGAGTGAGTGAGTGCGTGTGTCACAGTGTATTTCGTCTGTTTGTTGTTTTTTGTTTTGTTTTGATCGCGTTGACCCGCGTTGATAAGCCGAACGATGGCCGAGTGAATGCCGCAACTCGGTTGCAACACTTTTCTACCTGCCCGAAGAAGCAGAAGACGAAGTCGCAAAGTCTGCAAATGCTTGAATCCCAAGCGTATTAGTCATGATCGTGTTGTGATCGACGAGTCGCTGCCGCATTTGAATCACCGGACAGGCCCCTTTCTCTCTTCCCCCGCAGCCACCTTAAACCCCTTGCGCCTCGTATCCATCGCAGCCTCAGTCACACTAAGAAAGAGAGAGAGAGAGAGAGCGAGAGAGCGGATACTCGGTTGCGATGACAACTGTTTACATTTGAAGCTCAGTCGAGTGGTGTCTCAGTTGAGTTCACAGTTATTACTCATAGCACCTGAACGCGTTTTTAGCTTTTGAATTTCAATTCGAAAAATAACATTTATAAAATAACATTCATGAAACACAATTGAACAATAAATCGAATCGCGATTACGTGAACGTGTATGGAACAACAAAAGCAGAACTCTACTCTAATCGAACTCTACATTCGTGTGTACGCTGATAAGACCGACTGTCCGTTAGTTGTTGGAGAGTCCCGCTTGATGATCCCCGATCCCCGATCCCCGATCTCCGATCTGTGATCTGTGCACTCGCTGTGAGTGATTCGTGATTTGAGTGTGTCGCAATTACAATCGGAATTAGATTTAGAATCTGAATTGAAGCGTGTGTCAATACAGCTGTGTGGGAAACCGTCAACATCTTATACCGATCGCATGTGCAGCACACAAACACAAGTAAACCAAAACCAGGTACGAGTCAGTTACTCTAGCACTGATAAGATAGCGTCCACAAACTCAAACACACACACACACACACACTGCATGCCTAACTTAATAATAACAAACAATCGAAAGATTGTTTGCGCAAGCGATCGATAGCTGTTTAACAGTGCGTATACGCAACCAGCGATCTTTACCTTTAGCAATTAGTGAAGATCGTTAGATGGTTGGAAGTGTATTTCAAACTAACATTCGCTTTGAGTGCCAACTGATCTTTCAAAGTCATTTGCAAGTTCAATCTTCTAATATTGAATAATATAATATTTAAATGTTGAATCGAATCTATACAGAACGTATGTATGTAATGTCATAATCTTTCAATAAGTGATCTAACAGGGAACTCACCACCATTTCTTATATTTAGATTTTCTTTTAGTCAACTTCATATAGATTGTAAATCAGAATACGATTATTATGATAATCTAGATAGCATGTAAAGTGACTTAATAATAATAAATATGTGAACATCAAAATACATATTAGTGAATTAACCTATGGAATTAAATATGAAACAGTTTAATATACATAATTGTTGTAAAGAAATTGTTGTGCATACTATTTGAAAGTTTTTTATTATATTTATATATATTTGTATCTATAGTTGAGTTTTGAAACTCAACATAAACTAAATTGATAGCTGCCATGAGGATTTTTGAATATACTTCACCATGGTCACATATGCTTCTCTCGAATACGATTTTATTATCAGGTCAACCAAATCGTTATTATATATATAATATATACTTAGCATTTTACTCATAGGAAACCATCAAGAAACAATGATTCAGTCATGTTTATCTAGTGGCGGGAACGATATATTGTGCAAATAAATAATACTACAATCTTTCAAATAACTTCCATTTTTATTTCAATTTCGAGATGCCGCATTCCAAATTCATGATGTTCCATCAAAGTTAAAAAGTTATTCGTACGAAACTGGGCGTCGACTTCTCAGAAATAGAAATGTATAAATATATAATAATAAATACATATGTATAAAGTATGGACTACATGATCGTAAGTAGTCAGTTTTCAAGTGTTCCGGCATTTGTGTGTCGCAAATGTCGTGTCATATTGGTAGCGACTCGAGAACACTCAATTAATTAAGGTTCGGCGTTGATCTTTGCACCCAGAGCTAGAGCCCAAAGAGATGGTGCATGGCTGGGAGATGCGAGATGGGTTCCAAGTTCTTCTATGTGAGACTGTGTATGTCTGTGACCTCTTTAAATTATTTAATTGACACTAATTTGCTGGAACAGCAGCCAATGCGAAGCGAGTGCAAAACAAAAGAGAGAGACCCCGCATGTAAGACTGAGATCCCCGGGTGGGGTGACACTTGGTCAGCGATGTCTTGCAGATCAAGCTGCGACAATATTAGAGTTTAGTTGCCAGTTGATGGTGGTTGCTTGTCGACAGTCTATTGTCACTTCTCGCTGCTCGCTACTCGTTGCAAGTAGCAAGTTACTTGCTCGAGATTGTTGCTCCTCGCTCGGGATAACGAAGGCAATTTAACTCTAAAATAAATTCACCGGTTGTCATTTGTTTCTACTCGTTGCTCTCTACTCGTTACAAGCTACTCGTCAATTGTTTATCGCTCTGTATAAGACAGAAGGTTGAATTAATGTTCAGGTTAAGTTAACTGCTGATTCACTACAAGTTAGTCTCTAGATATTCCTTACTCGGGATTAAATAGGAAACATAAGACTGTGGTATTATCATAGAATCTTCTCTCTTCTGTTTACTCGTTACGCGCTCGGTATAAAACAGGAGGCTAGATTAGTGTTATGGTTTAATTGACAGTTGTTTAATCACTTCTTATTTCTCAATCGGGATTAAACAGACAGCAGAAGGCTGAGGTAATACCATAGAACCTTCTCACTTCTCTTACACATTACGCGCTCGGTATATAACAGCGAGTATAAAGCACGAGGCTCTTGACCTTATCAACAGTTTACGGCACTCCACTTAAAATGAGTAGGCCTGCCTCAAGCACAAAACTGATGCGTATTTCTTTACATTGTAGCATGAGTGACGACACAACAGCGGGACTGGGGTATGGCGGCGATATGGATCCGCAACCGGGACCAACGATTGCACTGGATGCTGCCGATGAAAGCGGGTAGGTTGCTTGCCCTCGACCCTATCAGTTGGCCTGGCGTGGCCTGCTCTGCGCTGGGTAATTATAGATTGCCACCAGCTCAATGCAGTGTGAAAGGTCTGATAACAGATCGTTAATATTACGCGCACCATTTCAAGCGGCGATGATCATCAGCGAGAGAAAGAGAGAGCGAGAGTCACTCGGTCAGCTCACACAAAGGCAGCGATTCTTGGCAACGGAAGTGCTCTGCATGATAATATGATAGAAGAAGGCTAAAGGTTGCCAACGGACACTCAACGAGCGATATATTTATAAAAAAAAAAAACATAAAATAAAAAATTGACTGCGACTTCCACTTTGACTTCGACGATCACTTATAGTATCTTATTGTTTTCAGCTTCTCACAATCATTGCTAACTTTTGCGGCGATCATGACCTTTCTGATCATGATCGTTGGCATCTGTGGCAACTTTCTGACCGTTGTAGCATTGCTCAAGTGCCCCAAAGTGCGCAACGTGGCCGCCGCCTTCATAATTAGGTAAGTCCCACTAAGAATATAAGAAGTCTGTCAACTGATCCTCCCCTTTTTCGTTTCAGTCTCTGCATAGCCGATTTACTATTCTGCGCTTTGGTGCTACCCTTTCAGGGACTGCGATTTGTCCAGGGCACGTGGCGACATGGCGCGGTCCTCTGTCGCCTCATTCCATTCATACAGTATGGGAACATTGGAGTCTCGCTGCTCTGCATTGCCATGATCACGATCAATCGCTATGTGATGATCACCCATCATGGCTGCTATGCGCGCATCTACAAGCGCCATTGGATCGCCGTCATGATCGCCGCCTGCTGGCTAATCTCCTATGGCATGCAGTTGCCCACATTGCTGGGCGCCTGGGGACGCTTTGGCTACGACGATCGCCTGCAAACGTGCTCGATTATGAGCGATGATCACGGCCACAGCAGCAAGACAACGTTGTTTATCACGGCGTTTGTGATCCCCTGCCTGGTGATCATTGCCTGCTATGCCAAGATCTTTTTGGGTGGTCCATAAGTCCGAGCAGCGGCTGAAACGTCATGCGAACAAGCAGAACTCCATACCGAATAACTTACGTCCCGTGGCTACGGCCACATCCTTGCCAACTGGTGGCAATGCTGGCGATAGTCAGACTCAGTCTCAGACGGCAGCTGGAGCTGGAGGTTTGCCCGCCAGTCGCGTCTCCTCGGACAGCAGCAGCAGCTACTCCACCGACGTGCCCGAAGCAGCGATAGCCACGGGCGGGGGCAAACAACCTGCGATCCGGGTGAAGGATCAGCGTGAGGTTCGCGCCAAGCGCAACGAGTGGCGCATCACCAAAATGGTGTTGGCCATTTTTCTGTCATTTGTCATCTGCTATCTGCCCATCACGATCGTCAAGGTCGCAGACAAGGATGTCGATCATCCCAGTTGGCACATCTTCAGCTACATCATGCTCTATCTGTCGGCGTGCATCAATCCGATCATCTATGTGATCATGAACAAGCAGTATCGCAAGGCCTACAAGACGGTCGTGCTCTGCCAGCCGGCGCGTCTCCTCCTCCCATTTGGCAAGACCAATGGGGGGGGGCAAGCAGTGCGGCAGGTAGGTGTCAGAGGGAGATGTTCAGTTGAGAGGCGCATGCGAACTCCTAGGACTAAGTCACGGTCACCATTCGTTTCAGAGAAATGGAAAGATACCGGATTGAGCAACAACCACAGCCGCACCATCGTCTCCCAGATGTCGGGCGGCGCAACAGCAACGGCAACGGTATCGGGATCGGCATCGGGAGCGGCAACAACCAACACGGTGCAGACATCCGATTGCCAGCCCTCTGCATCGCAAAAGTCGACACAATCGCTGGAGCTAATGTCAAGGGGCCCCGATCTGATAAGCAAATCGAATCTGCCGACATTGGTTATGCCCACATCAACGTCCACGCCCACGCCAACGATCACGTGCCCGCCCCCGCCGCCATCGGTCACGTTGGGCAACGCGGCGGCGGGCAGCAGCCGGATGCTGCCGCTCAAGAAGAACAATCACTCCTACATCAACAACGGCTTCAACAGCAGCGGGAACAGCAACAACAGCAGCGTGAGCCAGAGCAGCGCCATCTATCGGCCAGGAGCTGGCTCAATGGGCAGCGGCTCAGCGCCGTTGCGCCGCATCACAATGGTCGGGGACGACATCATACTGGAGGAGGAGGAACTACCCGCCACGCCCAGTCCGACAGCGACGTCCCCACCAGAGAGTCCAGCTCCACCGCCACCGCAAACTGCAGCGCATCCCCTCGCTCCCAACAACGTGGCAGCGGCGGCGGCGGCAATGGCGGCGAGCAAAGTCACGAAATCGCCCATTTACATGAACGTAAACAGTCCGAAGCGAATGCAGTCTTATAGCGACGCACACATTCCAGCCAAGGATGCAGTGCAGCAGGACACTGCTAGTGCCAGTAAAGTGCAACAAGCAGCAATGTTTCCCAATACAAAAGACTAACGAAATGCTTTAATTCCAAAACATCGCAATACACTTGCGTTATAAACACACATACACACACACACACCAACATATGCTGTGTAATTTACTTAGCTGCGCCGATAACATCGAGTTCGATATATTTCAAGTTCGATAGGCGATCGATATTTGTGCTTAAAGTTACATGACAGCAAAGCATGCGAAGTAGCTAATCAAATTACACTGCATCTGCATATATAGTATATAATTTCACATACTACTTCATAATCGTAAACATAACTATTTATCGTTGCCCACACAATTAGAATTAATCACTCTTTACATTTGTAAGCGCCGCAACAGTTTGCATTAAGCGAACGTTAACAGCTGCTGTTAAATTGACAGCCTGCATTTAACAGAGCTGTTGTGTTAGCTTTTGACGGAACGCTGGTGTATAACAGTGAAGGCTTATCGCTCTGTTAAGCTGGATGCTAGGCTTATCATCAGATTAGATGGTCGCGCCCACTCGACCATAGCTTTGCTATATATTTATATGCCATTTTTTCAAATGATTTTTTACTATGCCATGTACGTACGGTAAGATCAGATTGGTTGGGGACACGCCTGAGACCTTGATCTTAATTGATAACTAGTTTCTTATATGAAGCATTCCATATTATTTATGTATGTATATTTAAAATGTATTATACCTACAGACGCACTCTAAGTAATCGAATATATAGTACTACAAACAATAAAAAAAAACACATTGTTTACATATTTAGCATCGTTATCTCTAGAGTTTAGAGATAGAAGGAGAGAGAGGGAGATAGGAAGAGAGTTTGCACACGCTCAGCGATCTTTGTATGTACATATGTATCATATCGGAATTGACACAAATTCCCGAATTGGGTTATGCCTATGTATATATGTAAGTATGTACATACATATGTTCTCTTAAATTCGATTGAATGATGATTTAGCAAACAAAATCGCTGCACTTGCTTCGGAAACAATAGATGCTGATAAGCCATGCACTTTACTCATATAATGCCACTGCAATAGTTAATGCTAGTTGATCAATTGCAACGATGAGTGCCAGACGCAGTAGCAGCAGCGGCAGCAACAACATTATTTGCCAAGTGCGTTGTGGCATCTGCTTGGAACATTACACGGCCACAGATATCGTCCTGGCTGCCAAATGTGGACACCTTGTTCACGGCACTTGCCTCAATGAGTGGCAAAAACAGTAAGTAATTTCATAGATATATGTATGTATGTATGTATGTTTCCAGTTTTTATACCCGCTACCCATAGGGTAGAAGGGTATTATAACTTTGTGCCGGCAGGAAATGTATGTAACAGGTAGAAGGAGGCATCTCCGACCCTATAAAGTATATATATTCTTGATCAGCGTCAACAGCCGAGACGATATAGCCATGTCCGTCTGTCCGTCTGTGTGTCTGTCCGTCCGTCCGTATGAACACCTAGATCTCAGAGACTATAAGAGATAGAGCTATAATTTTTTTCGACAGCATTTGTTATGTTTGCACGCAGATCAAGTTTGTTTCAAATTTTTGCCACGCCTACTTCCGCCCCCTCAAATCAAAAAAATCGAATAACAAGCGTAATTTTAAAGCTAGAGTTGCGAATTTTGGTATATACAATAATTACTATAGTAGTTATGATCCCTGATCCCTATTTGGTTGCGATCAGAAAAAAATTGTGGAAGCTATTAAAGAAATACTTTTGTATGGGTAAAAACGCCTACTTACTGGGGGTCTTAGTTGCTTTGGCTGACAATCTCGATATAGTACCGCATTTAAAATTACGCTTGTTATTCGATTATTTTGATTTGCAGGGGCGGAAGTGGGCGTGGCAAAAATTTGAAACCAACTTGATCTGCGTGCAAACATAACAAATGCTGTCGAAAAAAAATTATAGCTCTATCTCTTATAGTCTCTGAGATCTAGGTGTTCATACGGACAGACGGACGGACGGACAGACGGACATGGCTATATCGTCTCGGCTGTTGACGCTGATCAAGAATATATATACTTTATAGGGTCGGAGATGCCTCCTTCTACCTGTTACATACATTTCCTGCCGGCACAAAGTTATAATACCCTTCTACCCTATGGGTAGCGGGTATAAAGAGCAGAAACAGAATCAAGCTCAACTTTTTTGATACAATTCTGGAATATTTATTGGTATATTGCAGGTCAAGGGATTGCCCTATTTGCCGCAAGAGAAATGACGATTATTTCCAAATCTATTTGGACATGGACGCAACTCCCTCACCTTCAAGCCGGACGCAGAGCTATAGACAAAGCCAAGGCCAAGGCCAAAGACAGAGCCAAAGTCTGCACCAAGTTCCTAGCAGCCACAATCGAAGGCAGACCCAATGTCACCATCACAACCAATGTCAACCTCGATTTCGATTTCCGGACTCCGACGACGATGAGGATGAACACCATTCGTATGAGAATATGATACTGCAACAAACCCTTTTCCGATCCGAGATAGAGTATTTGAACACTCGCTTTCGGAATTTTACGTCGATGTTTGATGACTCCGATTAGTTTCATTTCATATTAACAAACCAAATGTGTATATGTATGTCGGGTTATTATTATTTTCTTCCAAATTATATTACGCGGATTGTATACGGCGAATAAACTTGATCACGCCACTGCCAACTTAGAAGTGTTCGCCAACCTTTTTGCATACCGAAAATGCTCTTCAGAAAAGCTGCAACGAACATACTTCTATCTCTGTCTCTCGCAGTGGCTCAAGCATACACGCACAACAATCGTAGTGTGTATCTCTCTTTCGAACCTCTATCCTCACGCAACATCTCTCTCTCTCATGTTCGCATCGAACTATCCTGACCATCTGGCGAATAGAAGGATCAAAGCGTACTAACAAACAACCGTTATAGTGTAGAGACAAGAAATGTCACTTGGTACGCGTATTTGATTTAAGTCTTTTACACTGACTACCATAATTTAAGATCCGACATATATTTATACACACATACATATACAATATGTAAAATAAATAATTGGGAATTCCGGAATATCGCACAAAGCTAACAAAAGTCAAGAATATTTATTTTGTTGACACTTAACATTTCCTAAATGTTATGCGAAACTTAAATAAGTAGACTTAATAAATATGTTAATAAATTAATTAAACATATGTATGTATACGAATAGTTTGTTTACTTTTTAAGTTTGGTGTAAACACTTGCATTACAGAATTAATGCTTTCAAACCGATGTGGGAGAGAAAATAAATAATTTGTATTTTTGTGGTATATTTCGCTAACGGTGTGCAGGTCACACTGTTTCAGTTCAAGTTTGTGTTCATTTCGAGATTGAAAAATACGGTAATTCTCCCCTTCAGGCTTATGAACAATTAGCCAAAATTGTATATTGCCATTTAGTTAAAAGTGCACAAAAGTTTATCTTAGTAAGTTAACCAAATTCGGTTTAATTAATATTAGCACCAAAGCAAAATGAACAAAACACACTTTAATAATTCGTAATAAGAGTCTTTCTTCGGAAATGTAAACAAATATACAAACAAACTTATACACATGTATGTACATACATACATATGTACATACAAACACATGTTTCTGTATGAAAAGCTGTTTTAAAAACGGGTCGAGGAGACAACCATTTTTTAACACAGTACAAATTACATATATCTTTGATAAGGACTAAACCAAATCGATTCCCTATCAATGTCGTGCTATACTTATCTGTTTCTCCTTCAGGTTAATCGTTGATTGGCAAGATGAGTATCCCAAACAGCGGCCAGACAATTTGCATAGTCCGTTGTGGCGTCTGCTTGGAGAATTATACAACGAGCGATGCAATATTCACTGGCCAATGTGGGCACTTGTTCCACAAGATGTGCCTGGATCATGGCACACGCAGTAAGCGATCGGAGATTCCTCGTATTGTTGATTGTCAATCATTATTCAATGTCATTTAACATATTGCAGGACAAAAACATGCCCAATTTGCCGCAAGCAAAACCAGAGCTACTTTCAAATCTATTTGGAAGCTTCTCCAAACGATCAAAATGAAAATAATGAGTCACACATAGATGATGATGTTGATGATAGCAACGTGGCCGCCGCCTTCATAATTAGGTAAGTCCCACTAAGAATATAAGAAGTCTGTCAACTGATCCTCCCCTTTTTCGTTTCAGTCTCTGCATAGCCGATTTACTATTCTGCGCTTTGGTGCTACCCTTTCAGGGACTGCGATTTGTCCAGGGCACGTGGCGACATGGTGCGGTCCTCTGTCGCCTCATTCCATTCATACAGTATGGCAACATTGGAGTCTCGCTGCTCTGCATTGCCATGATCACGATCAATCGCTATGTGATGATCACCCATCATGGCTGCTATGCGCGCATCTACAAGCGCCATTGGATCGCCGTCATGATCGCCGCCTGCTGGCTAATCTCCTATGGCATGCAGTTGCCCACATTGCTGGGCGCCTGGGGACGCTTTGGCTACGACGATCGCCTGCAAACGTGCTCGATTATGAGCGATGATCACGGCCACAGCAGCAAGACAACGTTGTTTATCACGGCGTTTGTGATCCCCTGCCTGGTGATCATTGCCTGCTATGCCAAGATCTTTTGGGTGGTCCATAAGTCCGAGCAGCGGCTGAAACGTCATGCGAACAAGCAGAACTCCATACCGAATAACTTACGTCCCGTGGCTACGGCCACATCCTTGCCAACTGGTGGCAATGCTGGCGATAGTCAGACTCAGTCTCAGACGGCAGCTGGAGCTGGAGGTTTGCCCGCCAGTCGCGTCTCCTCGGACAGCAGCAGCAGCTACTCCACCGACGTGCCCGAAGCAGCGATAGCCACGGGCGGGGCAAACAACCTGCGATCCGGGTGAAGGATCAGCGTGAGGTTCGCGCCAAGCGCAACGAGTGGCGCATCAACAAAATGGTGTTGGCCATTTTTCTGTCATTTGTCATCTGCTATCTGCCCATCACGATCGTCAAGGTCGCAGACAAGGATGTCGATCATCCCAGTTGGCACATCTTCAGCTACATCATGCTCTATCTGTCGGCGTGCATCAATCCGATCATCTATGTGATCATGAACAAGCAGTATCGCAAGGCCTACAAGACGGTCGTGCTCTGCCAGCCGGCGCGTCTCCTCCTCCCATTTGGCAAGACCAATGGGGGGGCAAGCAGTGCGGCAGGTAGGTGTCAGAGGGAGATGTTCAGTTGAGAGGCGCATGCGAACTCCTAGGACTAAGTCACGGTCACCATTCGTTTCAGAGAAATGGAAAGATACCGGATTGAGCAACAACCACAGCCGCACCATCGTCTCCCAGATGTCGGGCGGCGCAACAGCAACGGCAACGGTATCGGGATCGGCATCGGGAGCGGCAACAACCAACACGGTGCAGACATCCGATTGCCAGCCCTCTGCATCGCAAAAGTCGACACAATCGCTGGAGCTAATGTCAAGGGGCCCCGATCTGATAAGCAAATCGAATCTGCCGACATTGGTTATGCCCACATCAACGTCCACGCCCACGCCAACGATCACGTGCCCGCCCCGCCGCCATCGGTCACGTTGGGCAACGCGGCGGCGGGCAGCAGCCGGATGCTGCCGCTCAAGAAGAACAATCACTCCTACATCAACAACGGCCTCAACAGCAGCGGGAACAGCAACAACAGCAGCGTGAGCCAGAGCAGCGCCATCTATCGGCCAGGAGCTGGCTCAATGGGCAGCGGCTCAGCGCCGTTGCGCCGCATCACAATGGTCGGGGACGACATCATACTGGAGGAGGAGGAACTACCCGCCACGCCCAGTCCGACAGCGACGTCCCCACCAGAGAGTCCAGCTCCACCGCCACCGCAAACTGCAGCGCATCCCCTCGCTCCCAACAACGTGGCAGCGGCGGCGGCGGCAATGGCGGCGAGCAAAGTCACGAAATCGCCCATTTACATGAACGTAAACAGTCCGAAGCGAATGCAGTCTTATAGCGACGCACACATTCCAGCCAAGGATGCAGTGCAGCAGGACACTGCTAGTGCCAGTAAAGTGCAACAAGCAGCAATGTTTCCCAATACAAAAGACTAACGAAATGCTTTAATTCCAAAACATCGCAATACACTTGCGTTATAAACACACATACACACACACACACCAACATATGCTGTGTAATTTACTTAGCTGCGCCGATAACATCGAGTTCGATATATTTCAAGTTCGATAGGCGATCGATATTTGTGCTTAAAGTTACATGACAGCAAAGCATGCGAAGTAGCTAATCAAATTACACTGCATCTGCATATATAGTATATAATTTCACATACTACTTCATAATCGTAAACATAACTATTTATCGTTGCCCACACAATTAGAATTAATCACTCTTTACATTTGTAAGCGCCGCAACAGTTTGCATTAAGCGAACGTTAACAGCTGCTGTTAAATTGACAGCCTGCATTTAACAGAGCTGTTGTGTTAGCTTTTGACGGAACGCTGGTGTATAACAGTGAAGGCTTATCGCTCTGTTAAGCTGGATGCTAGGCTTATCATCAGATTAGATGGTCGCGCCCACTCGACCATAGCTTTGCTATATATTTATATGCCATTTTTTTTTTCAAATGATTTTTTTTTACTATGCCATGTACGTACGGTAAGATCAGATTGGTTGGGGACACGCCTGAGACCTTGATCTTAATTGATAACTAGTTTCTTATATGAAGCATTCCATATTATTTATGTATGTATATTTAAAATGTATTATACCTACAGACGCACTCTAAGTAATCGAATATATAGTACTACAAACAATAAAAAAAAAAAACACATTGTTTACATATTTAGCATCGTTATCTCTAGAGTTTAGAGATAGAAGGAGAGAGAGGGAGATAGGAAGAGAGTTTGCACACGCTCAGCGATCTTTGTATGTACATATGTATCATATCGGAATTGACACAAATTCCCGAATTGGGTTATGCCTATGTATATATGTAAGTATGTACATACATATGTTCTCTTAAATTCGATTGAATGATGATTTAGCAAACAAAATCGCTGCACTTGCTTCGGAAACAATAGATGCTGATAAGCCATGCACTTTACTCATATAATGCCACTGCAATAGTTAATGCTAGTTGATCAATTGCAACGATGAGTGCCAGACGCAGTAGCAGCAGCGGCAGCAACAACATTATTTGCCAAGTGCGTTGTGGCATCTGCTTGGAACATTACACGGCCACAGATATCGTCCTGGCTGCCAAATGTGGACACCTTGTTCACGGCACTTGCCTCAATGAGTGGCAAAAACAGTAAGTAATTTCATAGATATATGTATGTATGTATGTATGTTTCCAGTTTTTATACCCGCTACCCATAGGGTAGAAGGGTATTATAACTTTGTGCCGGCAGGAAATGTATGTAACAGGTAGAAGGAGGCATCTCCGACCCTATAAAGTATATATATTCTTGATCAGCGTCAACAGCCGAGACGATATAGCCATGTCCGTCTGTCCGTCTGTGTGTCTGTCCGTCCGTCCGTATGAACACCTAGATCTCAGAGACTATAAGAGATAGAGCTATAATTTTTTTCGACAGCATTTGTTATGTTTGCACGCAGATCAAGTTTGTTTCAAATTTTTGCCACGCCTACTTCCGCCCCCTCAAATCAAAAAAATCGAATAACAAGCGTAATTTTAAAGCTAGAGTTGCGAATTTTGGTATATACAATAATTACTATAGTAGTTATGATCCCTGATCCCTATTTGGTTGCGATCAGAAAAAAATTGTGGAAGCTATTAAAGAAATACTTTTGTATGGGTAAAAACGCCTACTTACTGGGGGTCTTAGTTGCTTTGGCTGACAATCTCGATATAGTACCGCATTTAAAATTACGCTTGTTATTCGATTTTTGATTTGCAGGGCGGAAGTGGGCGTGGCAAAAATTTGAAACCAACTTGATCTGCGTGCAAACATAACAAATGCTGTCGAAAAAAAATTATAGCTCTATCTCTTATAGTCTCTGAGATCTAGGTGTTCATACGGACAGACGGACGGACGGACAGACGGACATGGCTATATCGTCTCGGCTGTTGACGCTGATCAAGAATATATATACTTTATAGGGTCGGAGATGCCTCCTTCTACCTGTTACATACATTTCCTGCCGGCACAAAGTTATAATACCCTTCTACCCTATGGGTAGCGGGTATAAAGAGCAGAAACAGAATCAAGCTCAACTTTTTGATACAATTCTGGAATATTTATTGGTATATTGCAGGTCAAGGGATTGCCCTATTTGCCGCAAGAGAAATGACGATTATTTCCAAATCTATTTGGACATGGACGCAACTCCCTCACCTTCAAGCCGGACGCAGAGCTATAGACAAAGCCAAGGCCAAGGCCAAAGACAGAGCCAAAGTCTGCACCAAGTTCCTAGCAGCCACAATCGAAGGCAGACCCAATGTCACCATCACAACCAATGTCAACCTCGATTTCGATTTCCGGACTCCGACGACGATGAGGATGAACACCATTCGTATGAGAATATGATACTGCAACAAACCCTTTTCCGATCCGAGATAGAGTATTTGAACACTCGCTTTCGGAATTTTACGTCGATGTTTGATGACCTGATTAGTTTCATTTCATATTAACAAACCAAATGTGTATATGTATGTCGGGTTATTATTATTTTCTTCCAAATTATATTACGCGGATTGTATACGGCGAATAAACTTGATCACGCCACTGCCAACTTAGAAGTGTTCGCCAACCTTTTTGCATACCGAAAATGCTCTTCAGAAAAGCTGCAACGAACATACTTCTATCTCTGTCTCTCGCAGTGGCTCAAGCATACACGCACAACAATCGTAGTGTGTATCTCTTTCGAACCTCTATCCTCACGCAACATCTCTCTCTCATGTTCGCATCGATCTATCCTGACCATCTGGCGAATAGAAGGATCAAAGCGTACTAACAAACAACCGTTATAGTGTAGAGACAAGAAATGTCACTTGGTACGCGTATTTGATTTAAGTCTTTTACACTGACTACCATAATTTAAGATCCGACATATATTTATACACACATACATATACAATATGTAAAATAAATAATTGGGAATTCCGGAATATCGCACAAAGCTAACAAAAGTCAAGAATATTTATTTTGTTGACACTTAACATTTCCTAAATGTTATGCGAAACTTAAATAAGTAGACTTAATAAATATGTTAATAAATTAATTAAACATATGTATGTATACGAATAGTTTGTTTACTTTTTAAGTTTGGTGTAAACACTTGCATTACAGAATTAATGCTTTCAAACCGATGTGGGAGAGAAAATAAATAATTTGTATTTTTGTGGTATATTTCGCTAACGGTGTGCAGGTCACACTGTTTCAGTTCAAGTTTGTGTTCATTTCGAGATTGAAAAATACGGTAATTCTCCCTTCAGGCTTATGAACAATTAGCCAAAATTGTATATTGCCATTTAGTTAAAAGTGCACAAAAGTTTATCTTAGTAAGTTAACCAAATTCGGTTTAATTAATATTAGCACCAAAGCAAAATGAACAAAACACACTTTAATAATTCGTAATAAGAGTCTTTCTTCGGAAATGTAAACAAATATACAAACAAACTTATACACATGTATGTACATACATACATATGTACATACAAACACATGTTTCTGTATGAAAAGCTGTTTTAAAAACGGGTCGAGGAGACAACCATTTTTAACACAGTACAAATTACATATATCTTTGATAAGGACTAAACCAAATCGATTCCCTATCAATGTCGTGCTATACTTATCTGTTTCTCCTTCAGGTTAATCGTTGATTGGCAAGATGAGTATCCCAAACAGCGGCCAGACAATTTGCTTAGTCCGTTGTGGCGTCTGCTTGGAGAATTATACAACGAGCGATGCAATATTCACTGGCCAATGTGGGCACTTGTTCCACAAGATGTGCCTGGATCAATGGCACACGCAGTAAGCGATCGCAGATTCCTCGTATTGTTGATTGTCAATCATTATTCAATGTCATTTAACATATTGCAGGACAAAAACATGCCCAATTTGCCGCAAGCAAAACCAGAGCTACTTTCAAATCTATTTGGAAGCTTCTCCAAACGATCAAAATGAAAATAATGAGTCACACATAGATGATGATGTTGATGATAGCAATGTGTCTCATATTGGCATTGTTAAAGGCGCTAGTGATGTTGAAGACGACGATGATGATGTTGATGATATCTACTACGATGATGAGAATGAGGATTTTGGTGATGATTACTTTGATTATGAGAATGAAGACTACGGCTTTGACATCGACGATACGGATGATGACGACGAAGACGCATATGCTGCATAATTTACTTAGCTGCACCGATACAATCGAGTTTGATAGGCGATCGATATGTATGTGTGTGTAGATTTAACATAGCAGCAAAGTACTTCAAGTAGCTAATCAAATTACACTGCATTTACATACTACATATAGTACATTTTTCATTTGACATACTATTTCATAATCGTAAACATAACTATTTATCGTTGCCCACACAAGTAGAATTAATCAGTCTTTACATTTCTAAGCGACTCATCAGTGCAGTTTGCATTAAGCTAACGTTAACAGCTGCTATTAAATTGATAGCCTGCATTTAAAACACATGCTGTGTTAACTGTAGCAGAGACATACATATAGTACATATATTACTACAAATAATAAAAGACACAACTCCCTCACCTTCAAGCCGGAAGCGGAGCTATAGCCAAAGCCAAGGCCAAAGACAGAGTCAAGGTCTGAACGAAGTTCATAGCAGCCACAATCGAAAGCAGAGCCAGAGGCAATCTCATCATTATGACTATCATGATGATGACGATGGTGACTATGATTTTGGTTCTGATTTCAATATCGACGATATGGATGATGACAAGGAAGAGTACTTTAATCTTTCTTTTTTTCGATTTGTAACAGTTTAGAAATTAATAATAAAAGATACAAAGCCCATTTTGATAGTGGTTCTTAGTGGTTTCTTCTCAATTGGGAGCAACATATCTAAGCTGTGAGGTTCAAGTCCGGCCAACCTCAAAACAAAAACTTGTAATCAACAAACAAACTTTTTGAATTTGGGTCTATATACAGGGTAGACTTTTATTTATTTGGAGGCATGTATATTTTAAATTTAAATTAAGACTATTTTGTGTAAATAGCTAACAACTAGTCTAGCTTACGTACTACAACAGGGAAAACTCTGGGGGAAGCAGACAAAATAAAAAATATGTATATACTAAAAAAGATTGACTTACGGATGAGGGAACGAGACTTCATTTGTAATACTTGGCAGACATTATACATATATATATATAATATGAGAAATAAATATCGAGCTTATGTGTGTGTGTGTGTATGCTCCCGCTTTCCAATAATAATATTATTATGAATGTTTAATGTTAATAAAAAAAAAAAAAAAAAATAGAACAATTTCAACATCACAAGACCTAATTCAGGTGTTAGAAGGTTCGAAGGGTTAAACATTATTAAGATAAATAAAAAATTAATTTCAATAATATCTCTCAGTTAAAATGTTTGAGTTCTCTCTCTTTCTCTCTCCATCTTCCATCTCTTTCTCATTTGTGAGCGTTCTCTCTCTATCTTTGTTTTTCATGTACTTTTCGTTGAATGCATGGAATTAAATAGTGACGATAAATAATACGAATACTTTGCTGAAGACGTTCGAAGAATTCTGGGGCTTGGCTTGGTCCATAAAAGTTTTGGAGTGTCGCCAGCGAGGCCAGCGCTAATCCTTTTCCTGCTGCTGCAGCAGCGCCGAAATCTCTTGAAACTTATGCCGAAAATCAACGCTGCTTTCGCTAATCACCGACAGACTCGACGATGGATCCTGCAAAAGTTTGATGAGTGTAACTACATATTGTATTTTGCATAACCGATTATAGATTTACCAGTATGTCGCGTGTGGCATCGAAATCATCGAGATGGCCCAGCAAACTGGTCAGCGAGAAGTCATTGATGTTCTCCTCCAGCCAGCGTGCATTCGATGTGGAATCTCGCAGCAAATGCATCGGACTGACACTGCCAGTGAAGAAGTTTTGGGCTGTAAGAAAAAAATTATAAAGTTGATTAGATGTCACATTATTTACAACTATAAAGATCACTTACTGGTGCTCTCATCTTGAGCGCCATCGGGCAAACTGGCGCCGCCGCTGCTGCTGGCTGGTGTTAGGGCGGAACTGAGGGTCGTTGTTGTCTCCACAAAATCCAAATTTGGCATGTCCAGCGTACCGCTGACAATACATCCGCTATCGCTGCTGTTGCTGCTGCTCTCGGCCTGTGCCGCTAAACTCTGGCCGCTCCTGTTGGCTAGAGCTGAGCTGATATGACCATTTCCGGTACCGTTGCCTCTGCTGTTGCTGCTGCTGCTAACACGCTCAATGGGCTCGAAGAGACCGTTTTGCAGATTGCGCAGACTGAGCACATCGTAGGGTCGACTCACATCCGAGCCCGCCGGCAGGATGCAGCGTTGCACCAGCACCTGACGCGACATCTTCTGGCGCGTTAGCTGTAATTCAATTAGAATGTTAATTGCATTGCATAATGGATTCATTTCTTAAATCCAAAATCAACATTTTTGCAAGGCATTGTAGAGTTTCCAAGCAAAGTTTTGCTTAAATGGCTTTAAAGGTGTTTTGAATGCCTGGTTTAAGATAGTTCGAGTAGGAATTTAAAAAAAACCCAGCCTTATAACACGATGAAATATCATAAAGTAAGCTGTGCAAAGAGTGCAGCCTCCTATAATTTACCATTTGTATAGGCAATATTTTAGCTAAAGGTTTTCCGAAGTAATTAGTATTCCTAGTTTAAGATAGTTAGAGAAGGAATTTAAAAACCCAGCCTCATTGCATGGTGAGCTAAGGCTGGGCAATGAAATATCGTTGACTAAGTTGTATAAAGATTGCAGCCTCCTAGAATTTACCATTAGGGCCTTTACCATTTGTTTATGCAATATTTTATCTAAAGATTCTTTAAACTAATTTGAATGCCTAGGTTAAGATAGTTGGAGTGGAAATTAGAAACAAAACCTAGACTTATTGCACAAACAAATGTCGTAAAGATTACTGACTCCTAGCATTTACCAACTTTTTTTCAATGATGTTGCTAACCTGTATACAAAGTCTGCTAATAGTTGTTAATAACATACCTTGGACAATTGACGCACTGGATCCATGAGACTGCTAATGGGTCGACGCATAGGTATCATGGGTGTGCGGAAGATGGATTCGTTGCTCTCGTGGCTGGCCACGCCAGAGGCAGCCGCTGCCCCAGCTCCCGCTCCTGCTCCCGCTACAGACGCTGTGCCATTGGCCAGACTGTTGAGCCACTGCGCCTTGGTGATGAGATCGCGTTTGCGATCACAGCTATGGCCGCAATTGCATTGTCGCTTGCGCACACGCTCGCTCAGATTGGCCACCAGCAGCAGATGCTTGAGCTTATTGCTAACCGTGGCCGTTTGTATCGCTTTAACGCGTTCCACGCTATCACAGTCGTTGGTATTGTACGGAAGCGATGTTGACGATGCCGTTGATGTTAATGATGATGACGTCGACGCTGGCGACGATGTTGTGTTTGTTGTGGCGATGGTGGCATTGACACTTGTGGAGCTGCTGGCTGTGCTCAGCTCTGCATCGCACCAATAATACTCGAGTTCCAGCTTTGAGTCTTGACCCAACACAACATACAAATCGCCAATCGTGATGTCCGCCGACGTCGACACCGTCCAGCCCTTGCGTATGCGTTTGATCACCTCATCGCTGAGCAGCGGCTTAAAGTTGCGTGCCGCTGCAGCAGCCGCAGCATTTGCAGCTCTCGATCCCTTGCCACCGCCCGCACCCGGCGCATCATTGCGTTTGGCACGTGTTGGCGCTGCAGCTGCAGCGGTTGTTGTTGGTGCAGTTGCAACGGGAGTTGCTGCCGTTGCACCGGTTGTGTTTACAGCATTCATCAGGCTGCTGCTGTTGATGATGGTAGTGTCTGCTGCCTCGCTGCTGCTGACTGGCTGGCTGAGCAACTCATTGATCTCCTCGCTTAACTCATCGCCGCTGCTATTCTCCAGCTTTAAGGCCAGCTCATCGGCGGATTTTTCATGCGCCGGACTGCATTGTGGCTTCAGTTTTTTGGCCTCTGGTGAACGTTTCTCGGAGCCGCTTTCGGTGCGCGCTCTCTTGGCACTGGCTGCCGCTGCTGCTGCGGTGCTTTCAACCGTCTCGCTGCGCACCTTGACACCCAGACGCTCCTCGTAGGCTGTCAGACAGATGTTGACGCTGCTCAGATACGCTGTGATGCTCAACAGGGGACGATGTATTGGCACACCAGGTTTAGGCAGTAAACACAATGCTGGCTCCACAATTGCGGTCTCAACAGCAACAGTTGTTGACGTCGTTGTTGGCTCCACACTGACAGCGGAAGAGGGGGGCAGCAGCTGCTCTTCGGCGAGTCGCACATCGAAGCTGCGCCATTTGTATTGAAACGTTTTGATGAAGCTAATCAGTTTCTTATGCAGCGGCACAATCGCGCGTGCGCGTGGATTCTGAGCCAGCGATTGGACGCGTCCAAAGGCCTCCATGTTGGCGGGCGTGACGAGCACCTCGATCTTGCTGGGCAAGCGTATGTCCTCCAGCGTATCTGCAAAAAGTATATCATAAATAGAGATCGAGTTGGGGTTGTGAAGCTATTTTGAAACGCACCATCGAGCTGATTGAGGCGACGCAACGCTTTGCAGGATGGCGTCTTGATGCGTATATTTTTGCCCTTGCAGCGTACTATGATGTGACCCTGATAGATGAGCTGCTTCAGCTTCATGAAATGCTTCTCCGTGAGAAATTGCAGCTTGCGACGCATTTCGCCATAATTGATCAGCGTGTACAGTTCCTGGGCGGGTTTCTTCAGCTCTGCAAAATATGAGTTATTTTATCATTTACATACGATACTATGTATTTGGATTTACTCACCATCCGAGTAGCGCACATATTTGCTTATCTTGTGATATGTTTGATAGTAATGTTGGCGCACTTGATCTTTGCTCTTGAAGCTGTACTCGCTGTTCGCGTTGCGACGCTTCAGTTTCGAATTGATGCAATTCGCCACCGCTTCGAAATCCTTGCCAAACTCATTGAGCGCATCGAAGAAACAATTGCGCTCCACATTCGTCCAAGTTGTTTTGTTTGCCGCTCGCATCTGCGACGGCGTCTTTTGGCTGCCTTTCTCCTCCTTTTTGCCATGCTCTCGCTCGGCCGGTGGCGGTGTCATTGGACGCGTCAAATCCAGTTTCATTTTCTGGATGACACGCGCGCTGGCACGTGTCCCGGGGCAATTTTGTGTGGTCACCGAGCCAAGCAGTTCCTCGGGCTCCTCGGCAGCCAGCTTGAACTGCATGGCTGCCTTGCAAGATGACGTCGACAGTGATGTTGTTGAGGGTGATGGTAATGATGATGCTGTTTCGGTTACAGCAAGAATTGTGGTGGCAACATTCTTACACATGCTGTTGGTTTCTTCCATTTTATGCCAATGGCACTGGCTCTCCCCCGCTCCCCCCGGCGTGCGACAAACCAATCTAACACAGCTGCAGAAAAAAAAAACACATACACACATACGATTTAAGATGATTTGCTAAGTTCGTGGAAATTAACAGCAACGAGTAAATCACATAAACTTTGCACGACGCCTAGCGAAAAAATGGCGCTCGTTAATGGGTCAAAAAGTGGATTGTGTTGCGATGCAATTGAAATTTGCATATTTTGTGATATTGTTACTTGGCCACTAGTTGCATTGTTGCACTACACTACACACACTCATACACAGACACTTACCCACAAACTATGTATGATTTTTAATTAGTTTTCGTATGTTGTTTTGTTTGTTGTCGTTCTGTTGTCTCTTAGAGGTGCAGATACATCGTTGGCCCTATCGATGCATCGATGTTTTTGCACTAATTGTTATCGATCATTTGTGAGTGCAAACCATCAGTGTTTTCTTTTCAGCCGAAATACGTAGTCTAACAGTAGCAATTATTTATTATTTATTAATTTAATTGTTTACGATTAGAGCATTATTTGCATTTTTACGCCGCTTCGATATATATCAGACATAAGAAATTCCGATAGAACGTTACGTTACGTTGTGCGATTTTGCGCTACGTTACGCATTTTGCGTTAATTCCATTACAATGTTATGAATGAACTCGAAAAGAACAGAATTGTGCAAAGTTATTTTGATTGTTGGCATTGGCAATTTATATAATTTAATATTTTTAATAATTTTTATTGACTGATTCAGTCTGTAAAATGTAAAGCGTATAAGTTGTGTTTCATTCAAACAAGAGATATCGGTGATTGTTTGTAAACAACAATCAGCTGATTTGCGGTAACGTTCTTGTGCAAGGCGTGACGTAAAGCAAAAAGCAACTCTGCGTTGCTGTGGTGAGTTTTGTGTTTGAACACCGAAAACCCATTAAAATGCAGATGTTGTAGGAAATTACATTTTATTTAACTTAAAATTATTAAAAAAAAAAAAAACAGTTTCTTGTGGTTATTTATATCACAAATAAATACCGACGAATATTAGAACTAACAGTACAGCGACGAGTATAGCAATGATCATTAATTTTCTCTGCAATAAAGAAGAGAAACATTGAGCGTTATTACCAAAAATGCTGAGGACGAGAGGCAATAGATTTAGAATGGAATTACAAGATATGCAATGTTACTCACCCTTCGCGCCTTCTTTTTATATTCTTTGGCCTGATCCAGCTCAGTAGCTCCCTTGTCCGTATAGAGCGTCGCCTGATTCGCATGGAACTCGACGCGTTGTATCGTCTCGCTCTGTTCCATGACGAGCGTTTGGATGCGCATAAACAGAGCGTGCACATCCTCAATGGACTTCTCTAGCTTCTTTAGCTCGTTGAAGCGATCCATGAGATCCCTCAACGTTTGTCGTTCCATTTCCGTTTCTTGCAGGATCTAAAATTGTTTGTTATTGCAAGAAGATACAAGATATCGATGCGGTTGATCAACTTACATTGTCCACAAAGAGTTTTGTGGTTTTGTTTTCTATCAGCAGCTCAATCTCCTGTTCACTGGCTTCTGAATTGACTGTGGGTATGGGGAACATGATGAAATCTCTTTTAATATGAAAGAAATCAAAGATTCTTGCTTACTGATCTTGGAATGCATTCGCAGGTTCTTTTTAACCTTTGTCTCATAGTTTTGCAAGAACAGTTCGTTCTTCTGCCAGAGATTAATGTAGGTCTGATAGAGTCCATAGAAGAGCGTACGTTTCATTCTCGCCTCCAGACTGTAATCCGTTTCTGGCGGCAGATTTGCCTTGAACTCCTTGAAGCGAGTCATTAGCTGGTTTCCCAAGCGCAGATTCTTGTTGTGCAGCTCATCCATTTCATTCTCTACAAATGATCATTTTTATTATACCATGTCTTCACTGTACAGTGCACACTTACCGCAAAAGGTGCGCAGATGAATTGTCTGCGACATGCGATTCATTGCCTCCAAATTCGCAGCGATCTGAGCTAGTTGATACCGAATTTCCGAGTACTGCGAAAAGCGTTACAAATTGTTAGAAAATATTACAAATTATTCAATACATCTAATATTTGGTTTCTAGAATAATTCACCGACAAAGAAATAAGAGCTCAAAAGCTGTGCTTTTAAATCAACTCAAACTTTATATCATAAATTACTAATTAAAGTATTTTTGAAATGCCTCTAGCAATTAATTATGTCTAAATCTATTGACCTACACTAATGACTTTTGTTTTGTTAAGTTTATGAATTAACAAATCTGCGGTTTTGGCGTTGAAGTTCTTTTTAAAGTAAATACTACTCCGTGGTCTAAACAAATTAAAACTAATGATTATGCAAAAAAAATAAAAAAAATTGAAGTATTCTTTAAATCGTATATAATAATATTTTTCTGCTGAAATCATTCGATCTGAATAAATTGATGGCAAGCCAAAAACAAACAATATCATTATCATAATTATTATTTTTCTGTACTTAACTAATAATTAATTAAAATAGTTGTAGTTGTTATTTGTTCATGTAATAATACAAAATGAAATATATTAAAAAAGAATTTATATTCTGTCAACAAAAAATCAACGAAGACGAAGTTGTGTGTTAAGTATAATGAGTAAAAAATTCCAGCGCTAAATCTTAAATAAATTCATTACAATTGCAGAAAAGTCGTATTAAAATAAAAAAATATTCTCATTGTAATAATAATAATTAAATAAGGAAAGAAACTTCAGGAAATTACAATAAAAATGTATTAATTCTGTAATAATTTGTATTTATATTTGATGTGTCATACTCTCTTCATTTGTTATCTTGTCAGCAGTGTAAGTTATTCTAAGCTATGGAGCTTAATAGCTTTACCGTTAGTTCTATGAGTTAAATATTTCTGTGACGGGCTGAAGGACGTGACCCAAAAAGCAATAGAATGTGTTTTATACATTTATACTTTAAATATTGATTATTGATTATTAATTCTAAAAATGATTTATTAACAAACGCTTTAAACAAATTTTAGATATATGGGTAATTCTTAGAAGAAAAATGTATTTAAAGTTAAACCATAAATTAAAACAATTTTAAAAATAAGTATAGGTTAGCTTATTGCTCTGGATTAGCTTAATGTTTTAAACTAATATTGATGTTGGAAACTTTTTTTGTTTTACGATAAAATATATAAGTTTCATTTCATGTATTGTTTTTCGTACGAATTCGTTTATTTTTGCAAGTAGCCTAAATCAGAAAAAAAAACAATTCTAATTAAAGTGTCAATCAAGAGCTATAAGATTCATCATTAAAAATGTTTCGGTATATTTTTGTCCATTTTAACAGTCGACAGAGATTTACCCATATTCATCTTAATATCATCAGCTTCAAATGATCTCTTTGATCTCTCGCTCCCTCTAACTATTGAACTTAAAAGCTCATGTCGAAAGCTCTCTCTCTCTCTCTCTAAGCAGCCTGGCTTGCAACTCTGTTTTGATGCTTCGCAGCTTACATTTCAATGAGCTAGCAATTGTGTTAACTAGTTGATACAACAAAAGCATCGCTTACTAAATGTCTATGTATATAAATTATTAGAAGGCGCTGTAAGCGGTTTTTTTTTTCTGTTTTCTGTTTTTTTTTTTTTTTGCTTATCACGGGTTTGCGGCGAAACAACTCGATTGAGTAATGCGCCGCTGTCGTTGTCACTGTCGTTGTTGACTTGTTGTCTGATTCATGCCAATTGATTTTGGGATCCACAAACACACAGACACACAGACACACATTCAGGCATTTTAGTAGTACTTACTGGATTCAGAATGGCATCCACATTGGTTCCATGTTGCGCCATTTTGTCGCGATCCTTGTTGTTGTCTCCACTGTTGTTATTGTTGTTGTTGTTGTTGCTGTTGTTGCTGATGTTGTTCAAGGACTCGGTGGTGGCGTTGTAAACACTGAGCAGCAACGAACCGTTTGAGGACGATGACGTTGAGTTGGCGCTCAGCGAACGCTGTAAAAAATTGAGTTGCCCGGTTTAATGAATTAACGATTTAACGATTTGAGGCAACAATGTTCTACGGCATCGCTGCTGCAGCGACGCCGTTGCAAGTGAAACTAAAAAAACTTTGCTACAGGCGATCTTCTCGCCGCCTCTCGTTCTCTCTTGGTGCTTGGTGCTTGGTGCTCGGTGCTTTGGCCAATTGTGTTTGCCAATCGGGACAGTGTAATGAGCAATAAAAAGCGAGCCCAACAGGTGAAGCTACCGCTCCCCAAACTATTCGTGCGTTGTATGTGAAAATACTACGTTATAGCGAGCTATATGGGGGAACACGATTGCTCGGCCCTTATCTATGGGCAATCTATGTGCTTTCTGATAAACGAACCCAACACTGTTCACACTCTTCAAACTCCACACTTCGCTTTTCACGCTCCCAGCGGACGCGCCCAAATTGTTAACGTAATATTGCGTATATTTGTAACAAAACAATAACAAAAGCCTTCAACTGCAGTAATGAATCCAATTGGAGCTTTACAACTGATATAGCGAAGCTTTAAATAAATATAAAAAAGTTATGTATATCGTTCAATTTGAAATGGTATTTGCGACAAAGTTGGTTTCAAAACAATTTAGCACAGTCACTAAGCTATAAATATTTAAATTTAGAATGAACTACTGATAAGCGTGTTTCATAATAAAAATGTTCTGAATAACAATGTTAAATGTAAATATATTGTATACCAAGAATTGATATCGCTTCTGAGAAAATATTTAAATTTAGAAAGATTATCGTACGCAACTGAGAAGAACAAAAAAAATTGTTAATTCGAACAAATTTGTAAGCCATGAAAAACCAAATAATATTCCTGACGAAGTTTTTGTTGTATAATTATCTTTCTTACAGAATTTACAAATGGAAAACTAACTGATTTTACGATACTTTTTAAAACTGTTAAGCCTAAAATGTTAAACTGAAAAAAATATATTCCCAAGAAAAAAACAAAAAATTGGTTTGTTTCGTATAAAGATTATTCTCTGGGAAGCTAAGGAGCTCGATTTATATTAACAAATCTAAACCAGAAAATGTAAAACACAAATAAATTAAGTACTACGAATTTTATTTATCAAATTTTTTGTTGGAATACAAATTTGAGAAATAGGATCTACATTTCCTTTAACTAAAATTTAGGAATAGCTAAATATATCCTCTTCATGTAAAGTTAATACTAATTCGTTATGCTTTAACTTCAGGTTTAAATTGGATGCTGTGTAATATGCGGAAATTTTCATAGGCATTTTCTCTCGTCTTTTTTTTTCGCCACACTGTGATCGCACAATTAGCACCATGAAGCCAATAATTTTTGAGAGCATTTTGGAATCTTGACTAGAAAATATTTAACACTTCAATTCGACTCACCTGCAAAAGCTCCGGCAGCCTATCTCTTGCCATTGTGCGGGTGTATGTGTGAGAGTGTGCGGGAGTGTATGTATGTGTGGTATGTGTGATGGTTGCTGTTGGAACACTGCTTGTTTGTTATAGTTTATCGTTGGTTTTGTAAGCAGTGATGCGTTTCATTTATTTTATTTGTGTTTTCATTTATTTTTATTTTTTTATTGTTTTAAAGCACTTTATTTGCACATTGTTTCAATTGCTTTTTGCATTGGCGCTTTGTTGTTCTTGTTTTTGTTCTTGTTTATTTTCCGTTGTTATTGCGGCGCCTTTGCATAATGGACGACGTTGCTTGAGCGCAAGCTGCGCTTTGAGCTTTGACATGCGTTGTTGTTCTTGTTGTTGTTTTCTCTTTTTGCTGCTTCTGCGTCTGCTGCGTTTGCTGCGCTGCTACTGCGTCCACTTCCTAAACTTGCAAGTTTTGCACGCAGCTGTGTGCTTTAACGGTGCGTATTATTCGCAGCCCAGCCGAACAGTGACGCGTGAGAGCAAAGTGGCTCTGGCATGCGTGCGAGCGGGAAAGCGAGAGTGAGAGTGAGCGAAGCACGCGAAAGCGATAAGACATCAGATAAGATGTCGCCGCTTATCACACAAGTCAGAAAGAGAGAGCGAGAGAGAGCACGCGCTCAAAAGAGAGTCAACGTTTGCTCAATATTCAATATTCAATATTCAATACTGCAATATTGCAATAAGAATAAATATTGTATTATTGAGATCTCTTCGCGCCGTACGTTGCCCGCAAACTGAAAGTACCGCTCGCTAAATAAATGCCATAAAGCGGCGGCGAGTGTTGCTTTTGCTTGCTGCTGTTGTTGCTGCTCCTCTTGCTCCTCTTGTTCCTCCTCCTCCTTCTTTTCGTCATCGGCACGGCGTCAACGTCGACGTCGTCGACGTCGTCAGAGGCTGTCTCTGAGATTTTTTCAATTTAAAGATTAGCACACACTTCCACACACACACACACACACAAACGCTTGCGCAGCGAATAGATAAAGTTGTAGATTATGTGTAAGTTTGTTGTATGTTTTCTGCACAATTTAGTGTTTTTTTTTCGGGGTTATTTCTAGTTGTAGAAATTGAACCGGTTGCGACGCGCTGCGAAAAATGTGTTAATTGTCGCGTTTTTACAACTAAAACTTAACAGCAACAAAAACAACAACAACTGCGACGTCGTTCAATTGAAGGTAGACGACAGCGACAGCGACAGCGACGCTGACGTCGACGTCGGTTCCAAAAGTCACTTGCGCTAATTAGTTAAACTTTTTTTTTTCTATTGCTTGTTCTTGTTGTTGTTGTTGCTGTTGTTCTTGCGGTTGCAAAACACTCATAAGCTGAACGTTGACGTCGGCTTCGCATCGCGTCGCATCGCATCGCTTTACGTCGTGTCGTTTCGTTTCATTTCGTTTTGTTGCAAATTCTTATTTCTCATTCGCGCTTCTCAAATTGCCAAGCAAAATAAAAAAAAGTAAACGACGCGTCGCCTTGTCGTCGTGGGTCACAATTCGCATTTCAATGCATTCCAATTACGACAATGGAACAGTGTGAGGGCAAATTGATATCGTCCGATAATACTCACACATATGCACACCATCGCACACACACACACACACACACACACACACACACACACACACACACACATCTATACGTGAGTATTTACATAATAAAAGTCAGTTGTAAGCTCTGGTCGTAATTGCCATTGATTGTTTTACTCGCTCACATATTTCTTTCAATAGAACTTTGCACTTTGTAGATCGAGCTTTGTTTTTGCAAAGAGTGTTTCACCCTGCAATACATATAGTGTTAAAGGAGCAATTAAGCTTAATTCCAGTGTAAGCTTTTTATGGTAAGGAAGCTTCACTTTAATTCTCTTCAAAGCTCAGAAAGCTTTGCTCTAGAATTAAAACTAAAGGATTAATCATTTAATTTTTTTTTAAGTTAGGCATTTTTTGTAAATAAAACTAAATTAAACTCCACTTCTAATTTCCACTAAGAGAATAATTTGCTGCAGTTTTAATTAAGATTTAAGATTTTTTATTAAAATATGTATACCATACAATTTATTAAGTTGTTTTTTTTTTTATAAAGAAAGCTTTCCTCAGTATTTTTAATAATCTAAAGCTGACGAAAGCTGCACTTCGTATTTGTATTGAACATGAAGTTCACTTCAGCAGAAGTCTCAAAATATTAATAATCTGTAGTCTCAGAGTCAACATTAAGGTATTGATAATCTAAATTCGTAGTCTTTGTAGTTTTCCAATACAATCAGATTAATCACTTAGCATAGTTTTAATCGAGGGCATTCCCCGGTTGTGCATACCCAAGCCACGTTTTGAACTTTGATTTATCAGCATTAAGACGAACGACAAAGCTGATTGAAAGAATAAATATGTACTCATATTATATATGTATATACATACATATATACAGACACTTACTTGCTTATGAAGCGCTCGCTTTGTGTGCATTCATGACTCAAGCAGAGTGATTAATATAAAACTTCCCGAAGAATCGTAAAGCTCATTGCCATTCCAGCGAAGTGAAAGTTGCCTTGCAAGCTGAGATTGAAAGCGAAAGGCAAGGGAGGCGGTGAGAGAAAGCCCAGTAATAATTAAAGCTGGAACTGAGAGCAACGCAGGAAGTATTGTAGAACTTTAAATCATCTTAATTTAGTCTACTATATATACAATATATTTTTGCTTGGAAACGGACTGTATAAAGAGATTATCTCACAGCAATTAAATCACAAGTATTTCGTAATTTTTATGCAACAGTCGACGATCGTAAATTAGAAGCACCTTGTTTTTAAGGTGATTCTAATTTCGAAAAAAATGTTAAGCTCTTTAAAATATTTCTATTAATAAAATAAAATACAAAACATTTATTTATTGTTCACATTTTATTTAAGTTTTATTTTTTAACTTGAAATTCGAATTTCAGAGAATACTAATATGTTAGCTTTTTAAAGAATTTGGTGTATATTATAACGGAAAACTCGAAGTTTTTAATATGAATGAGTTTTCTAGTTGTTTTTCCTTCTTTTGCATTCACAAATAAATTTTATTTTTGATATCACTTGTTACATTAATATGACAAATATAGGTTCGTATTTTTTGGGTGAACGGTTGGCAGGTATCTCACAGTCGATCACACTCGTCTGTAGTTTTTTGACTTGCTCGTTTTAAGATCAACCTAACAACCATTGTGTAAATAATTGTACTGAAATGTTTCTTGAAATGTGGAATATACATTTCTCCGTTGTTGAACGTATTTTGCGAAACTCATTCGTAAGTGTTATTATACCCCTTCAGTGTGGTGTTTGCTTACAGGGTATGCGGCATTGTAATTGCATTAATAACGCCAGCATTCGCTCGCATTACGATTGTATTGTGTACTATGTTCTGATGATATGCATCTCTGTTTGGCATCTTATCTTGAGTTTAATTCATTAAAATGAATGCAATTGATTTGGACTATAATAAGATGATGAATACACTCAGCATTCGCTTGATTTGCATTGCCTTTAATACGCTTTAAATGAGACTCTGACTGCCAGCTGCTGTTGCTATATAAATATATATGGCACATATATTGAGAGGCACGTTGTGTGTGTGTGTGTGAGTGTTTTTGTTGTTGTTGCTTGTTGTGTGTTTGGTTTTAGTCTCGATTTGCTGGAGGCGCTGCTAGCTAATGAAAAGTTTGCAGGCCGGACTGAATGATGGAGCTGTTGGCACTTTCAGCTGTCGCTCACTCCCTTCACTCACTCCCCCCCTCCCCATGAGCTGTGAGCTGTGAGGTGGGGGACAAACAAAAATTTAGCTTCAGCTGCAGCTTCATCGGCTTTGTAGAACACGAGAGCGGCGTATGAAAAATATTTTCATACGCCGTGTGGGCTGCCTTTGTTTTTATGTTTGTTATTCATACTGTTGCTGCCGTTGCCGTTGCTGTTGTTATTATTATTGTTTTTTGTTGATGTCGTCGACGTCGACGTCGTCGTTGTTATTTTTGTTATTGCTGCTGCTGCTGCTGCTGCTGCTGCTGCTTGGCTCTTGCTTTGGCGCAGCTTTGTTTACAATTTATTTTGTCATGTGTCGAAAATTGCAAATTTATGAGTTTTTGATGAGTCTTTTTGTGCGCCTCGTCGCTAGCAACGCTCGCAGTTATTTGCTGGTGTTTGCTTTTATGTGGGTCAGCACACACGCAAACAAACGCACAACGCACACACTCGAACACACCCCAATACACTCTCAAATGTAAGCACACGCATCACACATGTCCGGACGCATCCTTCCATCCTCCAATCCTCCCATCCTGCCGCATGCTTTTGACTTTTGATTAAATTCGCACGCGCAAAACTATGAATGGCACACACAAACAAAATTCATACATTTATCAAAAAGAAAACGAAAACGAAAACGAAAAGATAGCAGAAACAAAAAAGAAAACAAAATAAAACTATATGCATAGGTGCTGCAAAATATATTTTTCGATTTTGTTCAACGTGGCGGCAAACAAAAATAAAATTTATACACATACAAATTGCTTTTAAAGCCTTTAAGGCATCTGCTCTATGCGCGAGTGTGTGTGTGCGTCTGTGTGTGTGTGTGTGTGTGTCATGATTGGCTTCGCTGCTTGCGCCGGATATAAATGGCGCGTCAATTTAAATGCGCGCCCAAAACTATGCAACACTTTTTTTTTGCACCTAGTAAACAATTTGCATAAAAGTCGCAAGTAGTCGCAAGCATTCTTATACTCTCCTCTCCTCTCCTTCCATTCTCCCTCTCTCGTTCACGCTCCGTCTTTGACTCTCTTTTTCTTGTGCTCTGGCTCTGGTTTTTAGACACGTCATCATGTGGCCAACATCGTCAACGTCATCATAATGATGTGAATTATTCATTGTTTATGCTTCAGTTGATGTTTTAATTAAAGAGAGCACACACGTCAAAAGGTAGCTACAAAACAGGCGACAATAGCTGCATTTCATAGTGCTCTGCTCCGCTTTGCTGTGGTCTACGTGTGTGTGTGTGTGTGTGCAACTGTGTTTGTATTGTCTATGTGTGTGTGTGTCTGTATGTGTGTGTGACCATGTTCATAAATAACAAATTGCCAGACAATTTTTGTACACTCTTATTGCTCTCTTAACACAATTTCTGCTTTTAGCTTGCTTTTTTTTTAGCTCACTTCGATGGCCTATTGGGCGTATGATTAATATACAGTTTGTAGCAAACATTTCAACGAACAAATCGCTAAATATGCAGTTGAGATATTAAAAATAGCAATTACTTTGATAACTATTATTTTTGTCTATTCCAAAAATTAATTTAGTAATTTCTTAATTATATGTATATAAAATTTTGCATGTTCTGTTCAGCCAGTTTTCGTACTGCATTTTTTTGGCGGAAGAACTATTTTTAATATATAAGATTCATATTTTAGTACTAAATATTTCTAATTTGGCAGCTGTAATTAATAGAACTACTTTAAAAAATTTGACTGCTAAAAAATTTGTACAAAAAAATAATCGCCTAATATAACATCTTAATTTAGCTTGTATTAAGAAATAACTAAATTATACAAAAATAAATTTTTTGGAATATTTATTACAAGAATCTTTAGTTATATGTTAAGCAAAAAAGCCTAGAAATAAATATTGGTCATATTTTTTAAATATATATTTTTAGTCAAGACTTAATTGACATTTAAAACTTGTGCCAAATTTTTTTTATTTGTCATATTTTACTTTGCTTCAAAGTTGTTTTGTATTTAAGCAATAAAAAAGCGCAGCTGTTGTTGTTAAATGTGCGACTACGAGCCGCACTCTTCAATATTTATGCGACACAAGGCGTATACTTAATATTCAGTTAATTCTGAAGACTGTTTTAAAGTCATGCAATGTTGATATTAATCAGGCGTTGATGAATTCACTCGTGTCCCACATTTTGGCGAATTTTTCAATAAAAAATACAAGCGCAAAATTTAATTTGTGCTATCTATTAAATAATTGATTGCGAATGTGTAACGATTTTTATTCCAGCTACCTGGACTGAAGCAAGCAGAAGGGTATTATACCATGAAGTTCCAGTTTTCATAGTTGCATTGGATACAAATCTAGTATATTTATTTTAAGGTACATTTTGGTATATTAATTTGGTGCAGTTTAAGCAAAAAATTGCTCCATATGATTATTATAACTTTGTGCCGGCCGAAAATGTATGTAACAGGCAAAAGAAAGCATCTCCGAACCCATAATATATACATATATATTCTCGATTAGCGTACCATTTATGGTTTTCAGTACATTTACGTAGTTGTATAGTATATCATTTGGTATATTTTAAGAATAACCTCTATGGTATATTTTGGATGTAGTAATTCATCAATATACCAAATATGGAGTTCTGTATATTGTAGTTTTTTTGCGGTATATTATCTGGTATATTTTAAGAATATTATCAGCGGTATACTTCGAATGCAGTAATCCATCGAAGTACAAAATGTGGGTTTCGGTATTCTTTAGTATTTTTGCGGTATATTATTTGATAGATTTTAGTTATTCATCAATATACCGAATATGGTGTCCTGTATATTGTAGTTTTTTGCGGTGTATTATTTGGTATATTTTAAGAATAATATCAGTGGTATATTTCGAATGCAGTAATCCATCGATGTACCAAATATGTGTTGCGGTATATATTAGTATTTTTGCGGTATATTATTTGATAGATTTTAAGAACAACCTCTATGGTTTATTTCGAATGTAGTAATTCATCGATATACCAAATATGATTATCGGTATATTGTAGTATTTTCGCAGTATATTATTTGGTATATTTTAAGAACATCCACTATGGTATATTTTGAATGTATCAATTCATAGATATACCAAATATGATTTTCGGTATATTTATGTATTTTTGAGGTATATTATTTGGTATATTTTAAGAACATCCGTTTTGAATGTATCAATTCATAGATATACCAAATATGATTTTCGGTATATTTATGTATTTGTATGGTATATTATTTGGTATATTTTAAGAATAAAATGGCGCTATTTCGCATTTATTAAAATGGGTATCGGGTATCTCACAGTCGTGCACACTCGACCGTAGCTTCCTTGCTTATTTTTCTTTTATGTTCTGGTTTTTTGGCTTATATTTCAAATGGATGCGTTTAAGGGGCGGCGCAGCATAAATTGCAAAAACGTCATTATTTTGTAATCGAAATAAATGATAAAAGTAATGCAGCGCCTTGAAAGAGAATATTGAGAGAGTTGAGTTGAGTTGAGTTGAGAGTTTTCAGCTTTCAGCGGCAGCTGTATTGTTTTACTTGCAATTCATTTTGATTTCATTTAATTTATATTGTGCGAGCGAAACGATGCGATTGATGCAGCTCGAATGCAAATCAAATTTGTGAATATGTATGTATATAGTAGATATGTATGTATATATATTTGTTTGTTTGGCGCTTCCGACGTTTGGGATGCACCTTTAAAGTGCACTCGGATGTGATGCAACAAGGCTTAAAGCGATGCGCAGAGTGCAGAGCGTTGCCAGCCATCCGAAAGGCATAAAAAACAGAGAGAGCGAGAGAGAGAGAGAGAAGCAGAGGGAGAGGGAGAGGGAGAGGCAGATGGGAGGTTTGCAACGCCAATTGCCAAGCCGCATTATTTATCGCATTCGCGTTATTTGCACCGCGTTGTGGCACCGAGGGAGATGCGAAGGGGTGGGCAAAACAAAATGGCGCTTCTGCCATAATGGCGGTCGTTCTCAACGTTCTCAACGTTGCCGTCGTTGCCGTCGTTGGCGTCCTTGTCGTTGGCGCAGCGGATGCTTGGCATTTATTGCAAGCGACAATATTTCGCTGGCTGCATCAGCAAATGGCAGCCATGGATGTAGAGCAAGCGGCGGCCTCCTGCGGGTGGCGCGTCCTGTGCACATCCGTTGCCTTGGCGCATAGATCCGCGACTTCTCTTCCTCCTCCTCCGCCTCCGCCTCCGCCTCCGCCTCCTTCTGCTGCCTTGCCATTATGGCGAGCGTGTCATTGTCAGCAATGGGGAATGGAAAGCAAGCAAGCAAGAAGCTTGGGATCTCTCTCTCTCTCTCTCTCTGTCCTACTCGCTTTTTGTTTATAATAAAGCGAGCGAATTTTTCACAACACATCGACGACAATGGTGGCAAACGACAGCGCTCAAACGGAATGTGGCGTCCAGGATGCGCAAAAGCGAACCGATATCCAAGGAAGTGCAACGGCGGCATCGTCTCAATTCAATTGAAAGCCAGACAGACAGACAGACAGACGGACGGACGGACGGACAGACAGACTGGCAGACAGACGGGAGTGACAGGCAGTCAGTCTTTCTACTTATTTATTTATGCAAACACATAATTCGTTATATCTTCTCTCTCGTTATTTTGTCATTCGCATTCGCATTCGCGTTCGAGCGTGAGCCATGATGATGTCCCTTGGCCATCGCAGCTAAGGAGTGAACGAGCGAGCAAGCTCTGATTGTACAAAAGGCAAACTAAGCTCGGCTTAGTTTCGTAATCAAAGTTGCGCCTCCGACACGCCTGTATAAAATAAGAAGAACAATCAAGTAAGGAAGAGTATTCGCGACTGTGAAATACCAAAATAAAGCATAACATTGCGGTATTATTCTTAAAATATACCAAAAGCATATACCACAAAATACAAAAATATACCGATTGATATATTTAGTATATCGATATACATTTAAGGTATACCAGATTTTCAGCCAGTGCGATATTATTCTTAAATTGTACCTAATTAATGTACTGAAAAAAATAAAAATAAAAAATACCGAAGGTTATATATTTGGTATATCGATATAGAGTAACAAATATACCAAGGTATCAACCAGTGTGGTATTATTCTTAAAATATAACAAATTAGTATAGCGAAAATATACCGAAGGCTATAGTTGGTATATCAATATACTCCTACTGTCAAAATATACCGTTAAGTACAAAGTACACCAGATTGTCAACCACTGCGGTATTATTTTCACAATAGTCGAGTGTGCTCGACTGTGAGATACCCGCTACTTATTTTAAATAAAAGCAATACATTGCGGTATACCAAATTAATATAGTAATATACTTAAAAGTTTTTTAAACGATACCAAGTTAATGTACCAAAAAACTTTTAAAGTATTCTGAAGCCTGTTATTAATATACCGATATACTACTACACGGAATAAAGTAAAAGATATACCAAATTGTCAATTAGTGACAATATTCCAAATTACTAAACCGATATCGATCGATATATAATATTACTATATCATATATATATTGATCAAGCATGTATATACTTTATATGGTTAGAGATTGCTCCTGCTGCCTTTTACTTACATTATACCCTTCTATCCTACAGGCAGCAGGTATCAAAATAAAAGTGAGACAGAACAGCACGACAAATCCATTTTGCTGAGACACATGGCGTGCACAGAAACACACACACACATACACATATCGAGAGTGTGTGTGTGAGAAGATGGTTTTCTTTGTAACGACTGCAACTGCAATCAAATCACTCACAAATCTCCTTCGGCAAATCGCCTTCATTTCATTTTATACTTAAATGTGTTTTGCCAGCTTTTAGGGGCCACGACAGCTGTTCTCCGCCCTTTTTGTTCTCAGCTGTTCACAATTGTTGCTCGCCTTCGCCTTCGATTGCTGCAAATGCAATTTATGCGTGTGTCTATCAATGATGCCATTAAAGGTGGCCAAAAAAAACCAGAGAAAACGAAAAAACCAACAACGTGGCAAGATAACAGCTTGCAGCTTGAGTTTATTGTATCCGTCTTTTAGTTGTGATATTCTCTGTGTGCACTGGAAAATAATAAAATATCTATCGCTATTTGCCAATTTTATAGTTCAATGCGTGGCATTTTTATTACAACATTATTTAAGTAAAGAAAATCACTAATATGCTAAGTGCTATTGCAAAATCAACTGACTGCTCAAGCTGGCTCATATATTTACAGTCTTATGTTATTAACATTATATATTATATTACTATACTACATTACTATACTATGTATTATGTTAATTATATTTTTTATGTTAGGCGTTATGTTAATTCTAAGATGTTTATGTATGTACATACTTCCCTAATATTTATTGTTTTACTTTACAAATCATTTAAAGCATTTGCTATTCTGCTTACAGAGAGTAAATAAAATTGACTAAGAAAGCTGAAAAGAGATTTGAATTTGTCACATTTGTAGTAATATTTAGACTTGTAGAATACGCTGAATAAATTTATGAATATCTCTATGTAAAGTGTTATGTTAATTACATTATTATGTTAAGCGTTTTGTTAGTTCTAAGATGTTGATGTATTATATATTTAAAATTCATGATTAAGCTTTTCCTGCTACAAAAGAAAGCTGAAAAAGAGATGTGAACACGTAAATACATTGAATTATAGAAATAATAGTGCTGTAAAAATATATAAGGTACCAATTTGAAATTAAACTCTTTCGGGAAGAACGCCAGAGTCGCAATTTATTGATCGATTTATTTTAATTTTCGATTTATTTTTTTGTGTATACTTTAGTTAAGTCAACTGTTCTATTATCCGTATTTTAGTAGCGTCAAGCTGAAACTCAACATTATTGTTGTAATTGGTTATTCACATAACACCCGTAACTCTTAAAAAAGCCAAGTTATATCAAAATTGGTTCTTCTTTATTCAAGATTACAAATAGGAATGTCGGATGGTAACATAATAGCTTAACATACAAGACAGTGCTTACAGAGCACATTTAAATAATTACTGATATCAGATCGAAAATATTCTAATTTACATTATTTCAATAATTTTCTTACAGTCCCAAAAATTTAATTCTTTAAGAGGTTAAATAATATTTAGTGATACGCTTTCAATTCGAATTTTAAATAACAAATATTTTTCAGCGCTGTTTCGAGCTGAATTTAATTTTCTCCGATTTTTCGAGTTTTATTTTTAACTATCTTCTCTTATGCAACTCCCAGACGTTTGGCAGATGTTTTGCTCTATAGCTCGGGGCTGCTCTTCAAGTTGCCTCACGCTGTGCATGCGTGCATATATGAATGTACATACATACATGACTACATATATCTAATCATTTAATTCACATTATCCTTTGGCCAGACAATGGGGCAAACTCCTCCATTCATAATGTGCAGTTTATTTATTTATTCACTTTAAGCCGCTTTAAGCATTTACTTGTGCCCCAGCAGCAGTAACAACAGCAGCAGCAAGCACATAAAGTCAATATAAAATCGGATTAAATAACGAGGCACATTTTTTCGCCGTTGTTGTTGTCGTTGTTGTTGTTGTTTCTATTCCTGTTGCGCCTTGCAAACACACACACACATAAAGTATGGCCTACTTTTTGGGGCGCGTGCTAAATCGTTTTCAACTCGCAAACAATGGGCGATAACTGCGAAATGACTTAATAACCAATACACTTTGTTTTATTTATGTGTAAATAAAACGTTAATCAGCATAATAACCGGTTGCCAGAACGAGAGCGAGATAGTGGGAGAGTGAGAGGGCAATACAATACAGTTGGCGATTAACGCCCCGGCGACTACTTAGCGGTAATTGAAGTTTTTGAATAGTAAATAACAAACACACACAAGCATTGTGTGTATGTGTATGTGTGTGTTTGTGTTTTTTTTTATTCGTAGTATAGGTTAGAAAAAGTTTACAGAGTGGAGTTATAGGAAATTATGTCTAGAGACAAGGAAGAAGAAAACCGAGTTAGCGGAGCCTGGCTCTTGTGGGACGGCCGCGAAGCAATGCTTCACAAGTGCGTCGGCGCCACTTACTCCCTCGTTCGTTGTCTTGCCTTCTCAGCCCTCCTTTGCTCGTTCATGACCGCAGCCACAAATTGGCTGATCAGTGTCCAGTTAGCGGACGATACCAGCATCAGCGGAACCAATGTCGACACGGTTAACCTCTCACCAATTGCAGCTGCCAGCTCTTGTCTGAGGGTTGCGTATCTACCGCATTGGAAGATTACGTGCTCGGCGTCCTCCACCGCAGTCGGGAAACAAGCGGGGCACTCTTCGGCTGTGTCGTGTCCGAACCGGAACAAGTAGCTCCTGAAGCAGCCGTGGCCACTGATGACCTGGGTCAAGTGAAAATTCAACTGGCCGTGACTCCTTGTCGTCCATTCCTTAATGAGAGGGATAAGCCGGTGAGTCCACCGCCCTTTGGACGCCTCGTTCCACCGGGTCTGCCACCTTTCGAGGCATTCCCTCTGTGCCCTTTGTTTAATGGATCTCTTCTCGGCGTTGGGTAAGGAGCCAGTCTGGAGTTGCCGGAAGACACTTACCCTCTCCCTGACCATTTCCTCGAAGGGGGGTATGCCGGCAATGACGTGTGCAGCCTCGTCGGAAACGGTCCTGAAACCGCTTATGACTCTGATGGCGCTCAGCCGGAAGGTTGACGCCAAGCCGCCGACGTACGAGCTTTTGATAACGGCGTCTGCCCAGATAGGGGCAGCATAAAGGGCTATGGACCTTGTTACGCTCGAAATTAATGCTCGACGACACTGTTTGGGGCCCCTGGTGTTGGGCATCAGGCGAGATAACGCCCTGTTGGTGACAGCAGCCTTACGGCCAACCTCCTGCAGGTGTTCCCGAAAACTCAGCCTCGAGTCGATCGTCACTCCCAGGTACTTAAGTGTACGCTTGGAGGTAATATGGGCGGCTCCGACCTTGACTACCGCTGTTTCCACTTTCTTCCTGCTACTGATCAGCACTGCTTCCGTTTTTTGGGGAGCCAACTCCAGTCCGACGGAGAGCAGCCAAGTCCCAATGCAATCGATAGCTCTGTTGCAATTTGATTCGGCGACCTCCAGCTCCTTAGCGACCACAAGTAGCGCAATGTCGTCGGCGAAACCAATTAGGTTTGCTCCTGTCGGCAGGTCCAGTCGAAGGATTCCGTCGTACATCGCGTTCCACAATAGCGGGCCAAGCACAGACCCCTGAGGAACGCCTCCAGTCACGATGTACTCTTCTGTTCGAACACTGGTATCATATTTGAGTACTCTCGACGAGAAGTAACTCCTGATAATCTTTAGCAACTGCCGTGGGACTTTGAATGCGTCTAGCGCCCGTAAGATGCAGTTCCACCGGGCCGAGTTGAAGGCGTTTCTGATGTCCAATGTCACCATCAGACAGTACTTCTTCTGGCCCCCTTTCCAGCGAGTGCCAGCAATTGCATTGGAAGCAATGCCAACTACCTTCTCGATTGCATCTACTGTCGACCTGGCCTTCCGGAATCCATATTGGTTGGGGGAAAGGTTTCCGTTCACCAATATAGCTTCCTCCAAGCGAGTGCAGATCACCTTCTCCAGCAGTTTCCCCGCCACGTCGATGAGGCAGATAGGCCTAAACGAGGATGAATTGCCAGGCGGTTTCCCGGGCTTCGGAATTAGGACCAGCTTTTGAGTTTTCCACCTATCCGGGACTACAGCTTCTTCCAGGCACTTATTCAGCATTGCTGAAAAGCTTCTGGATGGAGGGAGCAGGCGAGCCTTAGTGCCCTTGTGGGTATGCCATCCGGACCTGGAGCGCCGGTTTGTTTCATACTCCTAACGCATTTTAACACCTCCTCGCTGGTGACCAACTTCAGCGGCAGACCATCGTTGGATGCTGTATCTGGCAGCCATGCGTTGTCTTCCTCCACGCTGGGAAACAGATCCATGACAATCCCACGCAACAGATCATCCGGTGGTGGTGGCGATCTCCGTGCCCCGATTCTCTTTATAACGATCTGGTATGCCTTGCCCCATGGGTCGTCATCTAGTGTGTCACACAGGGCCAGGAAACACCGTTTTTTGCTCTCCTTGATCGCATTTTTGAGAGTTTTGCGACTCTCTCTAAAGAGTGTTTGCCAATATAGGAAGGAGGGTCTTCCCCGCGCTCTCTGATAGCGCCTCCTCGCGTGGTTGCAGACACGTCTTGCAGCGGCAATGGTTTCGTTCCACCAGTAAACTGGTGTATGGCGTAGCGAGGGGTTTACTCGACTCGGCATGGAGCCTACGCAAGCCGACTCTAGCCTTTCCATGACAGTCTCGACCATCTGCTCTGCGCTGCCTGAGACCTCCAGATCTCTCAGCGAGCTTGTAAAGCGCTCGACGTTTAGCTTGCTGGCTGAGAAATTCCTCCAACGAGGTGCGGCAGAGATGCACCTGAGGCTCCGAGCTCCAATTTTGCAAAAAATGGCCATATGGTCGCTCCCTGTATAGGAGTCACTGACTCCCCACTCCGCTAAATGAGCGAGCGAACTGCTGCAAAATGTTAAGTCAACAATTGAGCCGGTACCGGCCCTGCTAAATGTCCATTTCGAGCCTTGATTGAGGAGAGTTAGGTCCAGTGAAGCAAAGGCTTCGACCACCAATCGCCCTCTTTGGTTGGTGACCATGCTACCCCAATCGACTGCCCAAGCGTTGAAGTCGCCTGCGACGAATGCTGGTGAGTGGTCTCTCACGTCCGCAGCTAATCTGTCCAGTGTGTTGGCAAAGTCCGAAATTGACAAGCTGGGGGCTAAGTATACGCTGTACACCCAAACACTGCCCACTAGCGCCCTGACGAAGCCGCCGTCAGCCTGTTGGTGGCCAAACTGGTGTGGGTTTCTGCCACAAACCCATATAGCCGCCTTGCCGGTGTGGTCGCACGTCCAATCAGCTCCAAAACCAGGTCTGAAGGGTTCACTAAGGACGCATACATCCACCTCATTCTCCTGATCGACTCCAGTAGGAGGTCCTGAGCCGCTGCACAATGGTTCAGGTTCAGCTGCATAATCTTCATAGTGTGTGTTTTATACTTCGCCCATTTGCCGAAGGGCAGAGTCTGCTACCCGCTGCGTGGTTGACCTCACTGATGCCTTTGGTTACGCAAAGAAAGCATCTCGCTGGTCTGTTGCATGACGCCGCTTTATGGTTTTGCTCGCCACATTTGAAGCAGCTGTTTGCTCTATCCACCGCGCTTTGGCACTTGCTCGCAATGTGCCCAAAGTCCAAGCATTTAAAACACCGAGTCCTCGGCTCCTGCTCGGCTACTCTGCATCGCGTCCAGCCGATTTTCAGCTTGCCCAGCTGTCCAATTTTTGGCCCAGATTGGAGGCACCAGGACCGTCGCCGCCTGAGTGTTGGCGTAAGCAGGTCTTATGCTCTTTACCTGGCACAGATTTGCCGGCATGCCAACTTGCTCCGCCATCGCTTTGACAATCTCCTCTTTGCTTGCAAGTTCGTCCAGGTCTCTGACAACCAGCTGCGTGAGTTGAGACAGAGTGCGCACCTCTGCACAGTCTCCCAACACTTTCTCGATCTCCTCTCGTAGTTTGTCTGTGTTGTCCAGACCTGTTCCTCCAAGTTCTAGCAGCAGATCGCCCTTGGCAGTTCTGCGCGCAGTTGTTACTCTGTCTGATACGTCTTTGAGTCTGCCGTCCTGCCGTCTCGTGACTAGAGAGCACATCGCTGTAGCTCATCTCGCCTTTCGCGCTCACTACCAGCGCGTCCGGGCGTATTTTGTTGGCCTTCTTCTTAGGACCGGTGGTGGTGATGTTGCTCCTCCTCGGCTCTACGGTTGTCCACTCGCCGCCTTGCACCTGGTTGTGAGCATTTTTGTTGCGCTTTGGGGGAGGAGTTTTCCTCGACCCGCTCTCTATGTCTCGCGGTCTTTTGGGTGTGGCCGCTGCCTTACTTCCGGTTGTCGCCAACTTAACTTCGCTTGGAGCTGCCTGATCTGGTGGTACTGCTTCTGCGTTGGCGGGATCTTCCGCTGGCTCGTGGCATAGTTGCTCCGCTGCCGCTCGTTGCAGCTTCATCAGCCTCATGAGCTTGCTCCTCATTTTCTCGTTAATGTGCCTCTGAGAGGCGAACTGCTCCGAGAGGCCGTCCAGTTCTGTGCCCATCCGCTCCAGAAGGTCTTTGACTGACCGCCGCTTCTCGTTGGCTGGGCCAGCAACAGGCACGATGGTGCGTGTGACCGCCATGTCGGGATCAGACCCAGCGACCGCCGACGAGCTTGCTTGTTCCTCGATCCTGCTCCTGTTGTCGCCCGTTTGGTTATGGCATGCATTTTCTTCTATGCTGCTGCCACACGGGAACTTGGGCCTGTTAACTACTGCTGCTGGTGGTGGTGGTGGTGGTGTGCGCTGCATCCCGACCCACTCTTTTTCGGCCAGACCACCTAATAAATTAAGTGTTGGACTTTTTCCGATCTTGGTGGATTCGAACCGTGGATCGCTGAATAGTCCGCGCCTCTATGCACTGCGCCACTGCAGCTGCACTCTTTAAGCGGAGCTTAATGCGTATACTAATTAGCTGCTCCTGGAAGTATGCAGATATTTTTTGCACTTTTTTGAGCTTTGCGCTGTGCTTTTTAAAGCTTTGCGCTGAGCTTCTGATTGGCCGACTGGCAACGCCAGAGCGCCCAGTCTGGCTACGCAGCTGATGGTAGTGCAGCCCTCGTCGTCAGCTGATCGTGTGAGTGCAGTTGCGATTGTTTACAAGTAGTTGTGGCCAATTGTACTGGAACCAACAACAATTTCCCTCGCAGCCGTCAACTCCGCCAATGCGTCTCCTGGCAACGCGGCTGTCTACGACGTCCAGCAGCAGGTGCCCCGACCGACCGTGAGTACACAAGTGTTGAACACTGCTCGAGCTAACTCGCAGTCACTTTTTTTAGGTTTTTACGACTTATTTTGGTGATTTCCCGAGCGATCGAAAGGAGCGTCTCCAAAACGCGACCGGCTTGCGGAAAATTCAACTCAACTGTGTGTGTTTGTGTGTGTGTGTGTGTGTGTGTGGTTCCCCCCCCTCTTCGTTGATGGGGCAAAGCCAGTAATATATCAGTCGAGCCATACAATAACAGGCAATAGAAATAAAAACAAAATATTTGCACAAAACGTTTTGCGAGCTGTTCTCTGTGCTCTGGGCAGGTTTTGTTCCCCTCTTTGTATGTGTGTGCGTGTGTGTGTGTGTGTGTGTGTGTGTCCTGGCGCTGATTGTGTGCGGCTCACGTACTCGAACCCCAATAAATATTGATGAGCACACAAACACAACATTAAAACGCTGTGCGTAAAACAGGACGCTCTATCTAGCCACTGGTCAGCCAGCAGGATAACCGACAATACACACACCTCTCTTCTCTCCTCCCCTCTCCACTTCCACTTCGCCGAAGGAGAAACGTACTTGCTCTCTCCCACCTAGATGCTCACTAATTTGTCTTGGCCCCAGCAACAGTTATAGGCAGTAAAATTTAATAACAATAATAACATCGGCCCGCCTAGGAACAAGGGCAGCTTTATTTTTATGCCACTCGTGTGTGTGTGAGTGTGCGTGTGTGTGGGTGTGTGTGTGAGGATGTCTCTCAACGTGGGCGGCAGCAGGTCTTGGGGGCAGCAGCGGCCGAAGGTTTATGAAAATGACCAGGCGAATGCATTAAATATTTACAGCCAAAATATATGCCTTGAATTACAGCGTCCACAGCACAGACTGCGAGGGGCGTTCAAACAGTTTGCGAGCACTACATAACCTTATTTTCTTTTATATTAATTTAGTTTGATTTTATTTTTTGTATTATATTAGAATTTAATTTTTTTTATTCTTATTGTTGCAATACATTTGTAGAGCATTAAAACAACTTCGAGTTGCCTTTTTCATTTACAATGACGCTTAATATTCAATCGATCTTTCGATAAAGTTTTTCATACTGTTGACTGACATAAAATAAAGAAATGATTCTTTTTCAATAGAAATTAATAAAACACATTAATTTTGTGACTCAAGTAAAACACATTGACTTTTGTTTAACAGGTGAACAATAAAACATTATGAAAATAAAATATTCTTATTTTGTTTTGATGATTTGTTGTATTTCAAGTATTATTTTATTCACTTAAGTTATGAAAATAATTTGTAAAATAGAAGACGCTTATTTAGTATTAAACAAATGTTGTTTTCTAAATATTTTTGTATTGCTTTAACTATTAAAATATTTTACAAAATAAAGTTCACATTTGCAGTGACAAAAAAGTTGATTTTCTCTGAATTAAAAACAATCTTTGAAGTCGAAGTAAATATTATTTTTGTTATTTCTTAACAAATTGCATATTATTACTTTCAAATATTGTCAGTTCGTTCAAGTTATTTTCTACGACAATTATGTGGAATTTTTGTAATCACCCTCGCGTGTGGTCAATGGGCAGTGTTAGTAATTGAATTGACCTGCGGATTGGCCTTTCGGCCAAGTTGCGAGCTGCGAGGGCTTCGGTTCATTTCGTTGGTAATTTCTCTAATAGGTTTACACTCAATCTGCGCCTCCCGCCACGCGTAACAGCAAATAAAATGCCGCACAAAAGTAGGCAATGCTTTTTCCCTGTATGTGTGTGTGTGTGTACAGTATCTGTGCGTATTTCTGTGTGTATTTGTTTGGTCTTTAATAAAAATGCAAAACACTTTTGCGCACTTGACGCTTCTTTAGCTTTATGAATTTATGAAATATTTCGCTCATGCTTCGCACTGATTTGTGGTTAAAATTAATTAGAGAAATATGTGCGGGAGTGGAGAGTGGAGAGAGGAGAGAGGAGCAGACGGGGGACAGTCGGAGGCATTTGGACATGTTAATTGCTTGGTGTGCATGGCAAATCAGTGAGACGTTGACAGCGACGTCGACTGCGACTGCGATGCACAAATAATTTCAGTAATTGGCCGCGTTGACAAAATGGAATGCACAACGTGCTGGCAACAAGACTAACAAGGGGAAGAGAGAGAGAGGGAGCAAGAGCGAGAGCGGAAGGAGATAGAGGATACTCAACGAGGGTCGCAACAATGCAACAGGATAAGCCTAATTATGTTGCCTGCACACAGAGAAGCAAATGCAGCAAGCGAAGAGCGAGAGAGGGAGATGAGAGGAGGGACAGATGAGGGGCAGCCACAGTTGTTCAATGCAATCCGAGATGATTTTGCTGATGATGCAGCACTTGCGGAGGATGCTTCGCATGCGGTTGGTTTGAAGTTGCAGCAGCAACATTAAAGCCTCAATCTGAGGTGAAATTAAGGCTCCTCAACTTGAGCATGTGCATAATGAAGTCAGCAGAGGAGAGTAAAAAAAACATGTAAGAAAGTTATAGTTGAGTTTGCTTGACTCTGTGATACCTCCAACTAACTCTTAGAAATATACCAAATTGATATACCAGAAAAAAACGCCAAAAATATATCGAAATGAATAGTTGGTATATTTATTATCATTATCATTTACAAATTTATAAACCGAAAATATATCAAGGCTATATTTGGTATATCGATATACTAATTTGTTAAAAAAAGACTATTCACTTAAAAATATACCAAATAACATACAACACCAATGCAAAAATGATTATCTCTTAAATAACTTATACAATTTGTATTTGTTCGTTGATCAAGAATATATATAAATATATGTACCTTATCAGGTCGGAGATACCATTTTCTGCCTGTTACATACATTTGCTTTAGGCTACGCCTGTGATGTCACTTTGTGTGCATCAATTTATCAATTTATTCTTAAAGCTTAGCTGCATATGAATTTATACTTTAATTATTTACTTTACTGGCTATTATTGCATTGTATTTCTTTATATTTTCATTTTTGTATTTATTCGCTTTCAATCCGCACGTTATTAAATCTTTAACAGTTTCCGTTTGCTGCTGTTGCTTTTTAATGAGGCGCGTTATTTTCTTGGTTTACTTTTGCCGATAATTATTTATGTTTAATGATTTCACTTGCTCGTTGAGCTGTCTTTTTTTTGTTGTGATGATTTTCTTTTACATTGATTAAATTTATCCTTTAACTTTACCTTTCTTTAATTCAATTAAATTGTTGGCTTTATTTCTACTGATATAATTTATAGTTAATTGTTTGCTTCGGCATTCTTTAAATTCTATCTACATACTTCTTGTTCTTTCTTTTTCCTTCTCGTTGACACAATTTTGCTATGCATAAGAAAATGATTTTTGTGTTGAGCTGATTGTGATTAGATAAAAATGACGGATTTTAGTTGAAAATCTGGTATATTTAGTACTCTATTGGTATATTTTGAATGTAATGGTATATTGATATACTATAAGTGGTCTATGGTAGAATATGTTGATATATAATTTGCACTCTATTGGTATATTTTGAATAGAATAGTATACTGATATAATAGAAATAGTCTTTGGTATATTATAGTATTTTTAGTATATTAATTTGTACTTTATTGGTATATTTTCAAGGAATATCAGGAATAGTCTATGGTATTACAGTATTTTTTTGTATATTCTAATTTTAGTATTTTTTTGGTATATACTTTTGTCCTCTTGTGGTATAGTCTCTTGTGGTACTATCTTGTGGTACTCTCTTGTGGTACTCTTGTGTATGTATATATTGGTATATTTGAAATGTAATAGTATATTGATGTACCACAAATAGCCTTTGTTATATTTGAAATGTAATAGTATATTTATATACCATAAATAGTCTTTGGTATATTTTAATATTATTTTATTTCATATGTTTTAAGAATAATATCGCAGTGTTCTAAATAATAGGATAATAATAGTATATTGATACACCATAAATAGCGTTTGTTATATTTCAGTATTCTTAGGTATATTAATATGTTCTCTATTGGTATATTTGAAATGTAATAGAACACTGACATACCATAAATAGTTTTTGGTATATTTTAATAATATTTTATTTCGAAGTGTTCTAAATAACAAAAACTTTTCCCTAAGCTGTAAGTGCTTTCAAGTCCTTGGATGACTATCATGATTGCTGTCAATCGCCGCTCTGCCTTGGGTTATTCTAAATTCGCATCGATGTGCGACATGTCAACAGCAGCAAACGTGAGGGAGGAGGATGAGAAGGAGGAGCAGACTAAACTTGAACAAATGTTGCACATTAAATGCAAATTTGCTGCTGATGCTGTTGCTGATGCTGCTGCTGTTGTTGTTGTGCACCTGAGGCAAAGAGGCGTGAAGGCGGCAAAGCCAACGTTATGCTGTGGCGAATGCTGCCCAAATGCCAAATGCTCAAATTCCAAATGCTCAAATGCTCAAATGCTGCTGCTGCTGCTTGCTGAGTGGCAATCGTAATGGCGAATGCTAATTAATCGCAAATCGCAACCGTTCACAGCATATTAGGCACTTGTGAGCGCGGGACGCTTTTGGCCAGCAAATTGATTTCGGACAGTTCACAGTTTCACAGGCAAGTTGGCTAGCAACAAAGCAACAACAACAAAGCAGCGAAGCAGCGAAGTAGCTTTCCACTTACTCAGCGAGTGGTTGAGCGCTTCGCATTACACAGCTAATTAATGCATTCAATGCATGAACAGCAAAAGGCGCACACACAATGTTAGCTAATTAAAAGCTCTGCATTTTCGGCCACAAAACATCTTCCGTTCATCCTCCATCTCCATCTCCATCTCCATCTCGCACTCGTAATTCAATAATAAACAGGCGGCAATGCAATTTGTCAAAAGAGTTGCTTCGCTTTGTTCATTTGCAGCCACTGGTCATAAATCGCCACAGCACAGCAGAGCAGAGCGCAGCGCAACGCGTCGTATGAGTTATGCACCTGACGCACACACACAGAGAGAAACGTTGGCTACGCATGTGGCATGTGGCACGTGGTGCGGCAGAGTCTTTGTGCAAGTGGCAAGTCTCGCCGAGGCGTCTGAAGAGGCAAAGCGAAGCGGTCATGTCGGCAATTTTTCATGCATTTAACAATAGAAGTGAAGCTCTGGCGACATTGCCTTCTCCTGGTCCAACCATTCATTCAAGCATTCATTCACGCATTCACTCATTCACTCATTCAGTCAGTCAGTCAGTCAGTCAGTCAGCCGTGCATCCATTCATCTACACCTTGTTAGCCACCTGCTCTGGGGCATTCTGAATCATTCGCTTATTAAGATACATGTTTGTGGTTAAGATACATTTGCTCAAGGTTTCACTTGTTATCCAAATAAGAATAAATCTCTGTATTTCTCTTATCGTTGGCATTAACTATTTATTTACATTTCTGCTATTATATTTCCATTATTATTTATTAATATCCAGAAATTCATTTTTATATTGTATTTTATTTTATTTTCTTTTCAATCCTACAAATAATGCAAATCATAGCTTTATTTACTTGAAATCAGCTAATTATTAAAATTTATGTTGTTTATTATGCAAACATTCAAATCTTAAATTTGTATGTAATTAATATGAATTCGTTAATATATATTAATATGCCTTAATTTATGTATTTTAAAATAAAAGCTTTGAAAGTTGTAATTAATTTTTGGAAATTGCCTTTTGGTTAACGTTAGTTAAATTATGAAGTTCTAATAGTTTTAGAGTGTCAATTTAAATTTGCCATTAAATTGTAAATAATAAATAACAAATTGGCAAGCTGAAATGTAGAAATGTAGAAAAAAAATCGTGCTTAGAATTCTTTGAAATTTGCTGAATAAATAAATTGAGATTTATATTGCTTTGGGAATAGTTTTAGTTGCAACACTCTTTGAGAATATTTAATTTGCAATTAATCAATTATAAACGCATGTGTGTGTATGTGTGTGTGTGTGAGCAATTGAATTTAATTGATTTAATGTGACCATTTAGAGCATTCGAAAGTTCGTGTATTGCAAGAGAGAGAGAGAGAGAGAGAGAGAGAGTTAGAGAGACATGAGCATAGTTTTGTTGCTTCTTTTATTGCACTTTGGCCTCCTGCAATTTGCAATTCCGATGGGCGGCTGGCTTGGCATTTGCCTCTGTTGTTATTTATGCGTTGCCTTGGCAGACGAAGCAGACGAAGAACATGGCCTAGATGATGCCGAAGAACAAACACGAAAAGCAAAAAAAGGCAAAGCAAAAAAAAAATACAGTTATAGCTTAATTTAGTTTGCAGCACTAATTGAAACTTGGCCCAGGCCCTTGATAAAGCCCGCTTCATCTCTATATATCTATATATATCTGTCTCTCTCTCTCTCTCTTCTCTTCTGTCCATATGGCCATCGCAGCCTTCGTCTCCGATTGTGTTCTGCTGTCGAAAGAAGTAGAAGGCGTTGTAGGGCATTATATCTTCACACATGTGACCTTTGTCTGCTCTCGGCATTGCATTTCTTTTTTTTCCCCCCCTTTTTTTGTATCGATACCCTGCGTTCATTTGTTGGCTCAAGGGGCGTTTGATTGATGGACTCGAAGAGAGTTTTGCGATGCAACCATTAACTACAGCACAGATTTGGTTAACTATTTCTTTCGGCAAAACTTGTCATCGGGATGAAATGTGTTATTTTACAGGGTATGCTTGCTGTCTGTTAGTTTTGTGTTTTGGAAAATGATTTCAAGCATTATCAAATTTATGCTGTTTTGGTTATTTTTTAATTGCTTTTTGTTGATCGCAGTCAGATGATCGACTATCGATAAGTAAATACCGCAGCCGCAAAATGACTTTCGTAGTTTTTAGTATATTGTGTATAGCTCATTGCTACGAGACTCACATATCGATAAATAATAAATAATATTGCCTCCAGCTGACTACTTACTGCCTATCGACTTGCTAATCCAACCCGATATCGATTGGGTCTATCGACTAGCCGCCACCTCTGTTACATGTATTTGCAATCGTTTCTGCACTTCACACTTGCAAGTTGCAATTTTTTCCTAACAAAGTGACAAATTGAAATTGAGAATACCAAACTGTGTTTCAAAAATATTTGTAATTTCTAGGGTATCACTTAGTCGCACGCTGTTTACTTGATGTGCTGCTTGTTTTTAATATTGCTGCGTATTGTCCTTAGCTGCATTGCAACAGGGACTTTGTTGCCTGCCTCTGTAGTAGTAGTTTTTTTTTCGTGTTGCTGTTTTTGTTTTTGCGCATCTCTCTCTCTTTCTTTGCTGTCATGACGCATAGAGAAGCTGTCCGGCTGGCATGTCTCTGGCTTTTTGATTTCAACAAATGCTTTTCTAATCTCAACTGCTGCTGGTTGCTGTTGCCTGCCTGCTGCTGCCTGCTGCCACAGTCAACGCTGTTGCCTGCAACGCTGCTAGCTGCTAGCTGCAAAATGCCAGCATATTTCTCATTTCGTTTTGTCGCCTATTTGTCATTGCATTGCCATTGGCCGCAGGCGACTTCTACGCACAGATGTCAACAGCAGCAGCAGCAGCAGCACACACACACACACACACACACACACATACGTATATGTGGATGCTACATGGTGGCAGTGAGAGGGGGGAAGGTGGCATGTTTTCTGCCTAAGCCAAATGCTTGGAGGCATCTTCAATGGTTTTGCTTTTGGTGCAACTAAGACGCTTTTAATGGCTTGGCCATGGTTAAACATACGGCAGACGGCAGATACAGCTGTAGAAGCTGTGCAGCCTGGTTTTGTGGCCTGCAACATATGGCAACGAAACAGCAACAGCACTTGCAACACTTGCCACACTTGCCACACACACACACACAAGTCAGCAACTTCAACTTGCTGCTCGACTGTCAAGTGTTGCCTACTGACGGGCGCAACTTGAATTTTTTCTTCGCAATTATTGTCGTCACTCTATCTCCCTCTCTGTCTATCTCTTTCTTGTTAGCTATATATGTATATATGTATATTCTCTTTTTTTTTAACAATTTAATCTCCCACGGCCATTGTTGCTCGTTGAGGCAGATAGCAACATCTAGTTTGTAAAATATGCTAATTTGCTTGCTTGAGGCGTTTTGTGGCGCATCAACTAAAGATAGCCCAAATAACTCGATTAACATTTCGTGTGACAAACTTAATATGAAAATGAAAATAAAAATAAGATGCAAATCTTTATTAATTCTTCAACAAAATTGCCTTATCATCTAGAATTCAAATTATTGCATATAAAGTGATATTAAATATTTTCTTTGTAGACAACTTTCTTGATATGTTAAGTATAACATTAGAAATAGAGAAAATTCGACAATTTTACCAAGTCAAGTAATAATCATTATTAATATTCAACTGTAAATTTTGAATTTTATATTGAATTGAAATGTTTTCCTTTAAGAATTGTTTGCCAATTCGATATATGAATTAATGAAATCACTTTAAATTCAAAATACATTGTTATAGAGTAAGATGTATGCAAATGCAGCTTAACAAAAAAAACTATATAAAAAGTAAATTAAATGGCAAATCAATTAAAAAGAAGATTGAAAATTGTATTATATGAATTAATGAAACAACTTTTAATTTAAAACAAAATTACTGAGTTTAGTTCAATATAAATTGGAAAACTACTTTGAAGTAATTAATCAACAATATTTCAAATGTTGTAGTAATAAGTGAAACAATGAGTGAAACAACTTTTAATACAAAAAATAATAACTGAGCTTAGTCCAATATAAATGTTGCTGTTAGTACTCTGTAAGTAAAAACAAGTAAGAAAGCTACAGTCGAGTGTACTCGACTACCGCTACCCATTTTGAATAAAAGCAATATATTTTGTGGTATTATTCTCAAAATATACCAAATATACTACAAAAATACTAAAAATATACCAAAAGGTATATGTGGTATATCGATATAGTACCGCATTCAAAATATACCATAGACGGCTCAATATACCAGATTGTCAGCCAAAGCAACTAAGACCCCCCTAGTAAGTAGACGTTTTTGCCCATACAAAAGTATTTCTTTAATAACTTCCACAATTTTTATCTGATTGCAACCAAATTTTCAGGAATCATAACTACTATAGTAATTATTGTATAAATTCTAGCTTTAAAATTACACTTGTTCGATTCGATTTTTTTGATTTGCGGGGGCGGAAGTGGGCGTGGCAAAAATTTGAAACAAACTTGATCTGCGTGCAAACATAACAAATGCTGTCGAAAAAAAATTTTAGCTCTATCTCTCGTAGTCTCTGAGATCTAGGTGTTCATACGGACGGACAGACAGGCACATAGACGGACAGACGGACCGTCGGACAGACAGACAGACGGACATGGTTAGATCGTCTCGGCTGTTGATGCTGATCAAGAATAGATATACTTTATAGGATCGGAGATGCCTTCTTCTACCTGTTACATACATTTCCTGTCGGCACAAAGTTATAATACCCTTCTACCCTATGGGTAGCGGGTATAAAAAACATATTGTGCTCAGTAGTTGAGTTGAATTCTTATTTAAAAACTGTGCTCAACACTTTTGCAGCACTCGAATGCAGACAAAACACATTTAGCGCCAAATTGAATGCTGTCCGATTAAGTTCACAATAGTGAACAAAGTTGTTGTTGTTTCTCTCCCTGAGAACTCAACCCACGTGCGGTGGCTGCCAATAAAATGGAATAAAAAGTGTCACCCAAATGAGCTGAGAAAAAAAAAAAAAAACAGAGTAGAGGACACTTTTAGTGGTGCTTTGGTGCGAGCTGCTGAACGTTGCGTTCGACTAGCAAAACTAGAGAGATAGCTAAACGAACGACATGACCCTCGACTTTAACTGTGAGTGTACACAAGTGTGTGTGTGTCAGTGTGTGTGTGTGTGTGCTTACCTCTCTCGAACTGAGCAGCAGCTGTTGTTGTGAGCGTAGACGTACGCTTAGTGAAAGTTGCAAGTCCCCATTCGATTTGGTAGCTTGGCAAAAGGTCACGCGACCGCACAGACAACCGCAAAATATCACCAGACAGACCAGAACCCAAATGTGGTTCGTCTGGGGGATATATATATATATATATAGAGAGAGAGAGAGAGAAGCTTCTGCTGCTGGTTATTGCCAACTCTGGTGGTCATGTGGTCTGGTCACTGCTGCCAACTTTTGCTATGGCTACGCGAATCAGAGCAAAAGTTATGCTCACCATCTCCATCTCTATATCTACATCTACTATATATCTATATCGCTCTGTGTGTTGTTACGTGCCAGCATCCTCTCGTATTTTATTTGGTTTTATTGATTTTGTAAAAAGGATGTGTCTATGGTTTCTTTTTCTTTGTTGTTGTCGATTTTCGAGCTGGCCTAAACCGCTTGAACTCGACTTGAAGCATTTGGCTTTTAATTTCAATTTGACAAGCACTTGGCAGTGTTGTCGTTGTCGTTGTCGTTGCCGTTTGTCGTAATCGTTGTCGTTGTCGTTGTTGACTTCGACTTCGACTTCGACTTTCGACGTGCACACGAACAACCAAAAACGTAACTGGAATTTTACAATAACTCACGGCATTTGATGACGACTTTTGGTTTTTCTCCCCCCCTTCCTCCTTCCCCATTCCCCATCTCTTTCGCTTTCAACTTGGGACTGTCTCTCGTGTCTGTCTGAGCGTTTTCTTTTCTAGGCAGCAACATCATGTACGTGCGCTTAAATCTTCGATAACTTTCGTGTTTGTACGTGACTAAAATGCAATGCACCCACAGGCCGAAGGTAGCTACAAAATTTACTGTAGCATACAGCACACAGAAAGGAAAGGAGGAGCAAAAAAATAGGAAGCGAGAGATGCCAAAAAATATAAAGCAGCAAATGCCTTGGCCTCTGCGAAAGTCAAGAGTCGAGAGTCTGAGGCTAGTAAAACCGCCTGCGGCTTTTGTTCAAATCGTTGCGAGTCGTAGTAGACCATCAGACAACTGATGTCGACTCTGCCAATGGCATCTTAAAGCGCTTTCAAAATTAAGTGCAAAACGGCAAACATTGATTTTTAGTGCGTCGTCGTTGGCAGCTTACAGCTTTAATACATTTTAAGTAACTCATTCAACAAGGTAATCTATGCGAAGCACCTCCAGTAGTAGTACTCTCTCCCTCTCTTCCCCTCTCTCTCTCTCTCTCTCTCTATGTATTTCACTTGTTTATTATTTAAACAACTGATAGCAGCTTTCCACTGCTTCAATTTAATTCCCTCTTGGAGCCAAGCATTGAGCATTGCTTAAATCACTTTGCAAAAGTAGTTTCAACTATGAAAATGTGTCAAGCTTAGGCTAGAAATGATTGGCGAATAAAACGTAAAGATATAAACTATTTAAATTTAATCCCGTTTTAGTACTATTTCATTGACACTTGAATGCTACTTTTTAAAGTGCTTTTTCACTTGATACTTTGCATGAATTCTGCTCTGCATTTTTATCATTAACATTTTCGCTTTTATATGTAATTACAGCTGTGTTCTTTAAAATAGCAGTGCAACAGAATAAGATAAAATAAAGTTTACTTTGTATACATATGTATGTTATGTATATTCAACTATATTAGTTGATCTTTTTTACATTGCTTTGCAAAATGGAACATGCAGATTCGAAATAGAAAAAAAAAACCCATTAGACTTTGTCTATTATTCTGCTGTCTATATATCAGTTTTTGATTTGGCTCCACGAAATGTTGCATTTATAATAGAATTTTTCAATTTTAAACGCATAGGACGAATATTTCAAATATCTCAACTGTATGTGCTGATATACGCATATGGTTTTTGCTAAATCTAGTTATATATTTAATTCAATTATTATCAAAATATGATGTCAAAATATTGTGAAATTTGTAAAACGAATAGATCAGAACAGAATTCCATTCTATTATTACATTAAAAGCTGAAAAAAGCAAAGATGAAGGTTTTTTTTTAAAATTTTAAAATTTCTATGTCTCACAAATCATATGAAATCATATAAGCAACTGACTGTGTCGAAGCCTATCGCAGTTTTGCTCAACAGTTGAGTAACAGTTCATCAAAAGTACCCAAGGCCATCTTTGTGTAGTTTGTCTGCTCGACCACGCCCACTTAGCTGACCCGCCCACACTAGTTTCTTGGTCCGCCGCCTAGTCAAACAGAATGACTTGCAAATTTTGTATATATTCGCAAATTTTTGGCATTGTATTTTTTTGGTCACATATCTAAATTAACTACTAACAGCAGCTTGCTCTACCAAATGTCTTGTACTTCTGCTGAACTGTTGATTAACAGTTGCTTAGAAGTTCATCAAAAGTGCCCTAAGTAAGCTGAGCAATTTGTGAAGCTCTCCTGCCTAACCACGCCCACTAAAGACATCCGCCTTCACTATTATCTCGGTCCGCCGCCTAGTCAAGCACATCCACAGAATATGACGAACATTCATGCAAATTTTTGGCAATCACTTTTTCAGTCACTTGCTTAAATCAACTGCCAGCTATGTTAATTACTCTGTAAATGCATTGTAATAACATAGTTTCCAGTTCTGCACAACTGTTAGGTAACAGTACTGTAGAAGCATCCTAAGCAAGCTGCGCAATCTTTGTGAAGCTCTCCGGTCTAACGACGCCCACTTAGCTGATCCGCCCACACAAATTTGTTGGTCCGCCGCCTAGTCAGACAGAATGACTTGCAATTTTTATACATATTCGCAAATTTTTGGCATTGGCTTTTTTTAGTCACATACCTAAATCAACTACTAACAGCAGTTTGTTCTGCCAAATGGGTTGCCTTTCTGCACAACTGTTAAGTAACAGTTGCTTAACAGTTCATCAAAAAAAACCCTGGGCAAACTTTGATCTTTAATCTTTTTGGCATTGTCTTTTTCACATGAATCGATTGACAACTTATTACCAATAGCTTACCTTGGCAATGTCTTGTAGTTTTGCAGATCTGTAGACATTTTCGATTATCAATGCAGAGGCGACAATAGTTCATTAATACCGCTCACAATTTCATCCTTTAATGTACTTTATACTATTATCGTTATTATAGCCCGTTTGTCAAAGTTATAACCACATAAAAACCATTAACATAGAAATTGCAATATATATGGGTAATTCCAAAACGGCATTTGTCCCGTGCGAAACTTGAAAATAACATAAACTGAAACAATTTTGAAAATAAGAAAAGTTTATTTTTATAGCTCTAGATAAGTACTTTAATTAGAGCTAAGAATGGTTTTGAATTTTTTTTTCTGTTTTGTTTTCTGTTGTGATAATTGCAAAAATTAGCCAATTCGTACGCAAAACCAAAAAATCAACGAAATTATATATTTTATCGTAAAACAGAACAAGTTCCTAAAATCAATCTTAGCTCTAAATATAGAGCTTATCTAGAGCTTTAAGAATAAGATTCACTTATTTTTAAAATTTTTTCAGTTTATGTTATTTTCACTGCACTGTAAAAAGATTCGCACGGGGCAAATTTCGTCATGGAATCTAAATAATCTTTAAAAATGATATTAAGAATTCTTTTGTTAGTAATTTAAGCACATTTTTTCCTAACCAAAGGCCAAAGCAGTTAGTGCTAGTAAATTTAAGTTGTGTTTTTAATTAATTTGTAATATAATAATAAAAAATACTTATTTTCATAAAAAAAAAGAAAACTACAAACAAAAGCTTCAATTGTGAGTTGCAATCTAATTGCAGTTTGTCAATTTGCCTTTTAGAGCAGAGCGTATAACATATTTAGCTGATGTCGCGTGACCTGAGCAACCTTTATTCGCATTCTCATTTGCATTTGCATTTGCATTTGCAGTCGCATTCATATATCCAGATTCAGATTCAGATTCAGATTCTGATTCAGATTCATGTCGAGCGACGCGCGGCTGCTTTGCGGCTTGTTGCAGATTTTCGTGAATGTGGCAACAGCATTTTGCTAAATTGTGGCAGCAACCAGGCAGCCGATGATGATGACTTTTGCAATTATTCATGCAGCTAAACGCAGTGGGGCAATGGACGATGTTTTAGTGTGTGTGTGTGTGTGTGCAATTAAACGCCGCAGTACGTCCATGTGTGTGTGTGTGTGTGTGTGTGTGTGTGTGTTACGCATTTTGTGCTGCGTTCGCATTATGGCATTTATCGCGTTTGCTTATTAATGAGTTTTCCAATAATTTCGCCAACTTGGCGAATGCTGGCAAAAGGCAAAAGGGAGCCAGGGAGCCAGGGAGCAAAGAGATGGCACTTAGAGTTATTGTTAGTCCTGGCATTTAATCATTTATTTCGACACCAGCCAGACACAAAACGAGGCGTGGCTGGCTGACAAATTTGGGCCGCCTACATGGCTGGCAAATGCAACGCAACTCAATCAATGGCAACGTTGCCCCAAGCGGCACTCTTCCAATAGCCCCCAAGTCAGACAGTCGCAGCTGAATATTCTACATGTCTGTGTGGCTGTCTGTGTGTGTGTGTGTGTGCGTGCCCAAAAGCGAGCTCTACACATAGTTTGCCGCAACTTTCAATTGTTCGGGGAATTCGCGTGAACGTTTTGTGCCATTAGGAAAGCTTGAAGCATTCGAACCCAACTGAATCGACATGAGCAACTGAGCAACTGAACAACTGAACAACTGAGCAGCAGCAGCAATATAAGATGGAGGTGTAAAGTGTCGAGGGGTTGGGGGGTTGCTTTGGGGGCCGCATTGCTGCGTGTTCATGTTAATGCTGTTAATGTTAACTTTGGGCTTGTAATGTATGTTTGATAAGTTAATTTTCGCTTTTAGCACCTAACACTTACGGGCCACGACACGGAATCCATTCCCATTCCTCTCTCCATTCCCGTTCCGATTCCCATTCCCATTCCCACTTCGAAATGGCCTTATCATCAATGCTACACCCAATTTTCGAGTGCTTCGCCACGGCTTCGAGTTCTTTCGCTAAACGAAAATGGCAATCCCATGGCAACAGAGCCATTAAAACGCTTGCTTTGTCAGTTTGAGGGAAATGTTCTTGCCTTAACTCAACTCAACTCTGAACTGAACTGTACGCTCATCACTGGCATAGTCATTGATCAAATCATTTATTTTCGATTGCGTTAAGCGCGTAGCATTTTGATTGCCTTAAACAGTTCTTTACACAGTGGACAAGATACTCAGTATGTATTATATAAACAACCGCTGAGTTTTAACGTGGGAACATAAGGAATACATAATTACAAACATAATAAAAACAAGCAAGATTACAGTCCCTTTCTTTTGGTTATTATATTTTTCCGTATAATAATTAACATGTAAATAAATAATAAATAAGATTACAGTCGATTTGGTTCTTATTAAAGCAAGTGGGGTATTATCATTTAAATATACCAAATAACCACACCAAAAAATACTGAAATATATGGAAATCGATAATTAGTATATTGATATACCAAGTGTTGTAAGAAACAAAGATATTAGCACTGATCAAGAATATAAATACAAATATACTTTAGTCGAAGATGTATTTTTTCTGCTTGTGACATGTATTTCCTGCTGACAGAGCGTTACAATACAAAAATGTAAAAAATAAATATACCACAAATAGTACTTATATATACCTTAGGCTGCATTTGGTGTATAAATACGCTGCTATACTCAAAATATACCAACTCATGTTATAATGCAACACTATACTTAAAATGTATCAAATAAATAAACAAAAAAAATACTAAAATATACTTTGGGCTACATTTGATGTGTTGAAATACTGATATGATCAAAATAAACTATGAATATGAATGAATATACCAGAAAATTACTAAAATATACATTGAGTTACATTTGGTGTAGTAAAATACTGATCTATTTGAAATATATCAATCTATGATGTTTAAAAAGTACTAAATTAATATACCAAAAAAGTACTAAAATATACCTTAGGCTGCATTTGGTGTATAAATACGCTGCTATACTCAAAATATACCAACTCATGTTATAATGCAACACTATACTTAAAATGTATCAAATGAATAAACCAGAAAAATACTAAAATATACATTGAGTTACATTTGGTGTAGTAAAATATTGATATATAATATTTAAAATATACCAATCTATGATGTTTAAAAAGTATCAAATTAATATACCAAAATATACTAAAATATACCTATATTTGGCGTATTAAAGTACTGCTATATTCAAAATATACCATAAAGTACAAAATATCCACAGATTACAAACCAAAGCAACTATGAGAAATGAAAACTTGAACTTTAATGCCGCGACATTTTTGTTTTTTTTGAAGACTTGCAAATCGATTGCGTTTGCAATTGTGATTGCGATTGAAGGGGACGGGGCGGGGCGTGGTATTGCAACGTTTGGCATGAAATGAAAGCATTTAAACCACAAGTTGTAGCTGAGTTGAGTTGAGCTGCAGAGTCAGTACATCTCTCAAGTGGTTTGTGTCGTTGCACGATTTCTGCTCTGGCTCCATAGCTTGTTATCCATTACGGCTTTGCTTGCAACTCTCTCTCTCTCGGTCTCGCGTTCGGTGTAATCAATGAAATTACTTTTTAGTTCAAGGCAGCCAATAGTGTTGCAAAATTAAATTATTGTTGGCCAAGGCAGCCAAAGCAGCCGAAGCCCTTGCTCGATGACTTTGCTCTTAACGTTTTGCTAATGAAGTGTTGCCAAGACGAAGATGGCACTGAAAGCAGAACGAGGCTGAGGATGGGGATGGGGATGGGAGGGAACATGAGTAGCCCCCGTGGCACTGTGTCTGACATTTTTCAGTTATTTCGCTCGTTTTTTGGCTGGGTGTTGCATACATTTTCGCTTAATGGCTTTGGGGAATTCCGATGACGCTTATAGCCAGCCAAACAGCCAACTGAGCGCTGGAGATGGAGCTGCTGCTGTTGCTGCTGATGGTGCTGCTAGCTAAAGCTGAGAGGCGGCAGCAAGAGTCATTTGAACATTCAGCTACTACAGCGTGTTGGAGCTCTCGTCGTCGTCGTCGTCGTCGCATCCTCGGGGAAATTTGCTTTTGAAACTTGGCTGCCTTGCTTCTGCCTTTTCTTCTAGTTTTTTTTCTCTCTCTCTCTCTCTCTCTCTCGCTCGCTTTATGGACAAGGAGGACACTTAAAGCGTGGCGTAAAGGATACAAGCGTCGGCTGGACAATAACTCGTTGATGGTCAATGATTTGCTGATGGATGTTCCTTTTGCCTCAGCTTGCACAATGCGAATTGCATCATCGCAGTCTGCGCAAAACTTTGATCTATTGCTTGACGTTTTCTCTCTATCTCTATTATTATCTTTTTCTTTTTAGTTTTCCTTAGATTTGCAATTGTTTTTGTTGTTGGTGATTTTAGTTTAATGTTTTTGTGCGCCATAACCTCAATCGTTAAGAAATTGAGAGATTTTCTCGCTTTTTGCTTTGCCAGCAAGTTGGCAGCACTTTTTCGTAGATTTGATAGACTAACGACATTTACAACTTCATTATTAAGACGTTAGCTCAATTGAGCTGGGTTTTTTTTGTTTTTTTATATTTCACGTCAACAGCTTGGCAGCACATTATTTATATTCTTTATGAATTGCGTTGACTAGTTTAATGTTACATTTGGTTTAAGAAAGTTGGCAGCTCGATTGAATAAAAATAAACTAAATACTTCATTATTTAAGAAAGTTGGCAGCTCTTTTAAATACGGTAATAAATTGGTAAGCAAAACAAATACCAAGACTTTTGACTCCAATTTGGAAAGCAAACTTTATCTTTGGAACATCGCATTGTAAGTGGCGTGAGGAGTTCAACTAAATGCTGCTAACTCAATGGAGATGACAACTCCAGTGGTGTTATAGCTGAGTTCATCTGATTTGACCAGATATAAAAACTATTTGGCAGCCCTTTTTATAGCTCTAGCACACATTTTTTATATGTTTTATAAATTGCTGTGAGTGTGTTATTTAATGTAACATTTTGTTTATTGAAAGTTGGCATCTCTTTTAAAAAGTGTAATAATTTGTGTGCATATCAAATTCAAATAATTTTCACCCAAATTTGTAAAATAAGCTTTATTTTTAACTCATAGTAGATTTGCATCTGGTCACATCACATTGCAATTGGCGTGATGAGCTCAACTATCGCATCAGTGGAGCTGTCATCTCAATTGAGTATGCACGCGAGTTGGCAGCACTTAGTGCAGTTACTGCGATTGATTTAAAAACCATTTGGCAGGCCTATTCGTAGCTCTGGCAGCACATTATTTATACACTTTATGAATTGCTTTGAGTGTGTAAGTTAATGTAACATTTTGTTTAACAAAGTTGGCAGTTCTTTGAATTTGTACAAAATAAATTGAAATAGTTTTCACAAAAAATTTGTACAATAAACTTTATTTTTGGCATATCCTCGATTTTAATTTTAAATTGGCGTGATGAGCTCAACTATCGCATCAATGGAGCTGTCATCTCAATTGAGTATGCACGCGAGTTGGCAGCACTTAGTGCGATTGATTTAAAAACCATTTGGCAGCCCTTTTCGTAGCTCTGGCAGCACATTATTTATACACTTTATGAATTGCTTTGAGTGTGTAAGTTAATGTAACATTTTGTTTAACAAAGTTGGCAGTTCTTTGAATTTGTACAAAATAAATTGAAATAGTTTTCACAAAAAATTTGTACAATAAACTTTATTTTTGGCACATCCTCGATTTTAATTTTAAATTGGCGTGATGAGCTCAACTATCGCATCAGTGGAGCTGTCATCTCAATTGAGTATGCACGCGAGTTGGCAGCACTTAGCGCAGTTACTGCGATTGATATAAAAACCATTTGGCAGCCCTTATTGCAGAGTCTGTGCAGAGTCATTAAATCAAATTAAGTTAATTTGCCGCACGGCGCACACAATAATGTCATCAGTGACACCGCGAACTGCAAACTGCAACTGCAGCGGAGGGGAAGGGGGAGCGGGAGGATGAGAAGGAGGAGGAGAGAGAACGTGATCCGGAGCTGCTGGGATCACATTTACCAGGGGAGGAGTCAAATGGAGTGTGTGTGTGTGCATGTCTGAGTGCTGCTAATAAACGTCATCGATGCATTGATGCATGCCAATTAGCAGCGCAGTGCGACAACATCGACATCGACAACGACAACGACAACGACATCGACTGCCTCGATGCTGGTTGCATCTTTGCCAAGTGCAGCAGCAAAAACTGCACGCCGCATTAATTGCAACTGTCAATTGGTCGATGAGGGGTGAGGGGCGAGAAGTGCTGCAACAACGTAACAACTGCAGAGCAGCGCACAGGTTACACTTGCCACATCAGTGCTTGGAGGCGGCATCGACGGCAGCAGCAGCAGCAGCAGCAGCAGCCAGTCAATCAACCTGATGGCAAATGACGCCAATTGCCAATGCGGATAAGTAGCTGCAACAACAACAACAGCAACAGCATCAACAACAACGAGCACTGCAATAGCAACAATGTCATATTTACAGCAATTTACCGAGAGAGAAAACTGCAACATCTGCAGTTAATCAGCCACGATTCGAGCTCAACGGACAATATTCATTTTCCTCCGCGTCCCACTTCTAATTATTATTTTATATACCATATTACTTGCTGCAATCATTAGTTAAAAGTTGCAGCATTGTTCTGATGATGCATCATTGAGAATTATTTTTCCACTTTACTACTTGCTTTTTTAACGGATGAAATGTCCTGGTTTTATTCAGAACACATTTGTTAAAAGCTTTTCTCTAATTTGCGGTCCTAATAGGAACTTCCTATAATTATTTTTTTTACTCATAATCTACAAATAATTCAATAGTCTAAATATTAATTATTAGTATTACATCTGATTGTTAATCTAAATATGTCGTATATACAAAATACTCTTTCCTCATTCACAACAAGTTGCAATAGTTTCTAAACTAGATCGATAAAGTCCATAACCAAATGATTACCAACAGCTTACTATGTCAACTGTGAATATCTTTGTGTTTTGGAAATTGCAGTATGCATTAAGTGTTGGAAATTGCATCGCATCTATCTGTATCTGTATCTATCTGAAGTTAGTGTTGTGATCTAACAGTGTGTGGCATCAATAAAGAAAACGTGGAAAACTTAAATACTAAAGTGCTTAATGATTTATATGGCTTGGCTTGCTTCTGAGTTACATTTCACAATTTTTGTCTTAACTGATTTAAGACCTTAATCCTTATAAATTCAGAGTTGCTAGTTTATATTAAAATTTCCAATTTCTTCAAAATTTGTACCTCATTAACAAATAGCTGCAATTTGTAAATATATATTTGTTAATTACAATTCAAAATATATGAAACCAAATGATTACCAGTGGCTTACTCTGTTAATACATGCCTATAAGTAATATTTTACATTTTTGTGTTAATTGTCTTAACTCATAAATCATAATAAATTCTGAATTATTAGCTTACATTCGTATTTCTAATTTTGTTCCAAATCTGTGCCTAATTAACAAATTGATTCAATTTGTAAAAGAAAGTTCTTAAACACGATTCAGAAAGGTCCAAGCCAACTCATTACCAGCAGCTCACTCTGTCAATACTCTGTTATGTTGTCTTAACTGATTTAAATCATAAATTATTTCAAATTTCTTATTTTCTTTTTAATTTGTTCATCATTACTGAAATTACTGCAATTTGTATAAATTGTTTCTCAACACGATTTAATAAATTTAGAGTTGCTAGTTCACATTCGATTTTTTAATTTTATTTGTCTGTATAAAAATATGTCAATTGTTGTATAACTCTATCCAATATTATATGTTTTTATACTTACAGATTTCTATGCAACTTTTCTTGAGAATTTTTAAGTAGTCGAAACATTATTGATTTAGTTATTAAAATATTGCATATTTTTGAAGTAAATGTGCTTTTTTTTTGTGATAATCACAAGTAATCTCTGCCAAATGGAATCCAGTTGCGAGTAAGGATAAAATATTTCCGCAAGTACGTCGCATACTTGATTAGGCGAAAAGATGAGCTCGGTGTAGCGAATCTGTTGAAGTCTTGTCTACGGTTTCCTTGATGCTAAGACAGCGTCAGTCATTCGTATTTTTTTCTGTTCTTGTAACTACGCGTACTTGTGCAGACAATCGTTGAAAAGAAGAAGAAAAAAAAGAAGAAAAGGGGAGAATATGCTGTGTGTGTGTGTGTGTGTGTGGGTGTGTGTGGAGCGCTGATTTAGCGTCGTCATCAGGTCGAGTGGCAGCATTTAATGAGGTGCAAATGAGCTTGTCCTGGCAGCAGCTTCAACAAGACGCGCAAGTGCGAGTGCGAGTGCGAACGCGAAGAGTCGCAACACTTTAAAAGGAAATTAGCCTGGCAGGAGTAGGCCAAGTGGCAGGACGACGACGACGACGACGACGACGACGATGACGACGAGTGGCAAATGTTGTTGCCGTTTTACGTTTTTACCTTTTACGTTTGTCACTTGCTAATTTCTACAGTTGCTTTACTTTTTCTCTCCGTCTCCGTCTCCGTCTCCGTGTCCGTCCGTCCGACTGTCTGTCTCAGTGTCTGTAAATTTTACATATTTTGCTATGAAAATTACCATAGACAGGCAGAAGACGAGTCGCCATGCGAGGCACGTAGACGTGGGTGCACCCACTTAACATGATAAGCGACAAGACACCTAACATGTTCAACACGACACCTTCACGACAGCGCCAGATGTGGCAAGCGGTACAAGAACGAAGGCGGCGAGGGGGGGAGGGGGGCAGCATCTCTCTCTATGTGTGTGTGTGTGTGGCAGCCTGCAGCATCAATGTATGTGTGCTCCTGCTGCGCCTGCTGCTGACTTGTGGCAAGTGGATGAGTGTCTCCCCGCCGTGTCGTCGTAGCTCTGCTCTACACTGCCTTGTCTTTGTCTTTGTCGTTGTCGTTGTCGGTTTTGCGGCTCCGGCTACGCCAGCATATCTTGCCGCAATATTAAGCAAGTGCGTATACGTGTGTGGCATAAGTTGCCGCGACATTTACACTCAATTTCGACAGCTTCCTCCTCCCATCTCTTCCACCTCCATTTGCCACTTGAGCAATCGCAGCAGTCGTTGAAGCACTCACAGCCACTGCTTGTTTTACACGTCTTGTAAAGCACACAAATAATTATAATATTGAATCATTTTGCATTGAAAAAAGCCTTCACCTGTCCCCCGTCTCCGTTCCCTCTTTCTCTTTCGACCATTTAAATGCTCACTAATTAGTTTGCATACTTTGAAAACATTTTTCTCTCTGTGGCCTTTGACTCGACAGTTTTTGTATGTTGCATAAAATTGATGTGCTGCTGCCATTCAATGTGCTTTCAATGTGTGTTGCAATGTTTTGCAAAATGTTTGACAAAAAGCTGCGTAAGCTGCTTAAATCATTTCGAGGTAAAAACAATATACAACATGTAACACTACCCAAAGAGAGCGAAAGAGAGAGAGAGAGAGAGAGAGAGAGTTTGTAACTTCATAATTGCAACGACTTTTACATCAGAAGCCACTTCAAGTGCACAAGTTTTTCTATTAAAATATTCAGTTCTTTGACACGAAATTTAATTGGCAACATTTATTAAAATATCCATTATAATTTCATTCATTTATTTCGCATTCTTTTGATGCAACCCTCGTTTATAGCTCTACTGAAATTTATGTCGATCTACCGCATTCAATATACATATACTATGTGTGTTGAAGGTACTTAATCAATATTGTTATTTATGATTGCAAATATATTTTGCACCTAGATTCGAAACAGATGTTGCGATACAAAATGAACTACGATCTACGGTTATGCAGTTGTAAATTATGCAGAAGTGCCATTTTTTCTACGCATATTTTTAATTACTCTCGCATCTCCTGACTATCGATTTGTTTTTATTAAATTTGCTTTCAATTTTGTCAAATTATGTGACATTTTTATGTTTCCTTAATTGGTTTATTTAATCGTTATTTAATATTTGGTGTATTGATAAAGTAAAAATATACCATAGAGTACAAAATATACCAAATTTTCAGTCATTTCCGATAAAACTATTTTATACAGATACACAAAATATAGAGCAAAATTACTAAAATTATACCACAAATACACCACAAAAATACTAAAATATATTAAAAGGGTAGTTTTGAATAATCTTTATGATAGTACTTTTAAAATATACCATAATCTTCGAAATATACCAAATTATACAAAAATATACCAACAGCTTAGCTCGATTGCAGTGGCCTTTTTTTTTTGTCATATAAATGCATTTCTTAAATAAGTTCTCAAATTTGTATCTGATAGCAAATTTGAAGGAATCAAACAATACAAATATTTAAATTGAACTTTATATATGCACTTTAATTCTTGTGCTTCCTTATTAGTTTATTATCTATAAATTACTAGCATATTAAAGCACTTTAAAATGTGTAATATTCAACATTATTTAATTTGTTAAAATATAAAAAAATGTAAATATTTGTATTACACTTTAATTCTATCATGCTTCCATTGAGGTTTATTTTCTTTATTTAACCAACGTATTCTATCTACTTTAGTTTGTGTTGAAAGATATTTTTATTTGTCATTACTAGCAAGAAGAAATATAAGGACATTATCTTTGGCTTTACACAAGCTCTTTTAATACCCTGTAGTCAGCAGAGGCGACAACGAAATTGATAGAATATGCATAATAAAGTGTAAAGCCAAGTTTTAAAATAAGTTGTTGTTGTTTAAATTGATTGACTAGTTGAAGGAACGAATAACGTAGCGCATAGTCGAGCATTCTTTTGGTGCGTCTTAAACATCAAACAATTTGTCGGCATTTAATCGGCTTAACTTGTGTCCATGGAGACACTGAGATTGAGATTTAAATAAATGCGACTATACATAAGAGAGGGAGCGAGAGAGAAAGAGAGAGAGAGAAAGAGAGCGACGAATTCTTACGGTCGATATATATATATTTTTTTGTAGTATATTCAGATTTTGAATTATTTCCATTGATTGAAGCATAAGCACTCAATGCACACAGACTGAAAATGCATTTTATTGTTTGAAGTGACACAGAGAACAACATGTGGCACGTACAATCTCGGTCACACAGAGAGAGAAAGAGAGAGAGAGAGAGTGAGCTTGCAACTTGATTAGATTTTCTCCCATATATGGCCTAATGGCTTGAACAATAAATAAAACCCTAGACAAATGTCCAGCTACATTTTCTAATTGTTTTGTCTGCTCTTCTCTGCTCTGCTCTGCTCTGCTGTGTCCTTTTGCTTATTTTCTGATTGCCGAGCAGCTGCTCGGTGCCCATAAATTGCTAAACCTCAATATGAGGCGTGTGTGCGGCATTGGCTTGACCGCAACAACAAAAAAAAAGAAGAGAACTTTGCATGCAACAATCGCGCAACTGTTGCCAGTTTTTTTTGCGTTGCGTTTTTTCGGCCCCTTTTAAAAAGTTGTATGTACAAAATTAACTCTATGTGAATCCGAGTATTTTTTGCTGGTTCAACACAGATCATAAAATAAGTGAAATAAAATGGAATTGTATTCATAAAAAAGTTTGGTTAGAGGTGCTGCAAAAAAGGTTTAATAAGCTATCTCCAGGAATGTTTTTTTTTAACTCTTTCATTTGCCAAACAATATTTAGTTTGTGGTTGCGTAATGATTCCAACTTATACGACGCTTTTATCGTGTTGTAATGAAAAAACGTTGTACTTACTTAACCCTTAATCCAATTAAATCTAAAAACATAAAAAGCGAACTATTTGCAAAAAATATAAGTAGAATCAGTTCAAATAATAAGTTCTTTAATGGTGTACAATTTTAATATCGGATTGACAGCAAATTTTTATGCACTTGAAACAGATTTTGTCAAAAGAAAAGGAAACTTTCTCTCATAGAGTCTTCAAACAACACTAAATACTTGCTGTTTATTTGTTTAGTTGTCAATTTTTAGAATTTTGAATATTGTTTATAGTTTGTTATAATTATTTTTGCTTTTTAGTTTGTTAAATAGAATTTTAAAGAATTTGTTTGATGGTATTAAAAGAAAAAATTGCACTTGATTAAAATTCAACATGAACAAAATAAAAACATTTGTATGCAAATATAATTTAGTTTACAAAATTTGTTAAAAAATATAATAAAATTATTTTTAGTATTAGTTTTCTTATTTACATTTAAAAAAATTAAAATATTTATATTAAAATGTAATGTCTACAATGTAAGATCAAATTTTGTAATTAAATTTATTATATTTATCACTATTAAATATTTTGTATATGCTAAAATATAAAAATATTTATGTTACACTTTACAAAGTAAATATTTTTGTTATTGAATACTTATATTTTCTATTAAAATATAAATATAAAATACAAACAGAGTTAAAGCTTTATAATTATGTTAATTATATTGTTAAAGATTAATTATTTATTTATTAATTATTTTTATTTATTGAAATACCTTAAGATAGGTATATTTACAATTTAAGTTTCATTTCTGTAATTAATTTAATTATATTTTTGATTATTTCCACTACTTTTGTTCAAATCTGAAATAAATAAAAATTAGTATATTCAGTTTTCAAAATAAGTTTACATTTTGAATTATTTGAATTATTTATATTCAATTTTCATTATTTGTTTTACTTTGTTTCTCTATATAATTATATTTTCAATTTTAGAAATTGTTTTTGCTACATTTTGGAATATTGAATATTTGTTTTATTTAGTTTTCTTTGTTCTGTCTAATTCCAGCAATCTATTCACGTTGAGATGGAAAGTGGGAGAAGTAAACAAAAATTGCAAAGAGCTGCAGATTGTTAATCAGCTTGAGTTTTACGAATCTTGAATGGGACAGGACAATGGCATAAGCACTCGTAGACGAAAGAGTTGTTGCCATGAATGCAAGGATGTTGGATGAATAAATGGAAATTTGTGTCAGTTCGAATAACCCAAAAGTATGTCAGTGTGTGTGTGTGTGTTCGTGTTCATGCCATTGTCGTGGGCAGTTTTGTGGCATTTTGTGTTGCCTTAAATGTTGCAAATTGCATGAGGCAGCTGTGATGTCTTGCTGCCACTGCCACTGCCACTGCTGGTGCGGCTTGTGGCATGTGGGATGCGGTATGTGCAAGTTGTCCAGCCAATGACTCGGAATGAACACCTTTAAGCCGCTTAGAAAATTGCAATGGCCAAAATCACAGCAGCAACAATGAACTCAACTGAGTTGAGTTGAGTTGCGTTGCGTTGAGTTGAGGCATCGTTGGTTCGTTCGTGCCACACGTTCAACGCTTTTTGGCTGCAGTCGTTTTCAAATTTTGCTTCAAAGGATTTCCAAATCAATTTGATTTGCTGGGCGACCGTTGCATAGCAAAGTGAGTGTGCTAGAGAGGGGTGAGAGGGGAGTGCAGCTGTTGAGGCGTAAGGTTAGCTGCCTGCAGTTCGTTCGCAATCAATATGCAATGACAATACTCCTACTGTTGTTGCCTATTGTCTCTCGAGCTTTTGATTTGTTTCGCTTTTGTCAATTTCCACTGGACGCTCTTTTAGCCAAGCTCCCGCTGTCGCTCTCTTTCACACACACACTCTCTCTCTCTCTCCCTCTCCCCTGTGGCTTCTCCGGTTCTCCTCCCGGCAAATACCCATGTTGCTGTTGTTTGATTTCATTGCTTGGTTTGTTTGTTTGCTTGCCCGTTTGGTTGGTTGGTTGGCTGAATGGTTGGTTGCCTGCCTCGTTGGCTGCCTCACTGCCTGACTCTCTAACTGACTGACTGACTGGCTGACTGACTTGGTTGACTGCCTGACTGCCTGACTGCCTGCTTCACTGGTTACCCACAGCAGCGACGAAATCACATTTGACTTGGCATTTTAATGACGTTGACAAACAGGATTTGCATTGTCGCTGCTCGTAAGCCGAGCCTTAGCCACGCTAACAAGCTAAATGAACAGTTTTCCGCAGTAAATTGCGCCTTTTTCGTATCCTGTTTTCCTCTCTCTCTCTACACATTCAATAAAATCGTTTATATGCGATTTGATCAAGCCCACGACACACTGGAAACTTAAGCTGTGTGAACCCAAAGTCAACTGTTCGCAGGAAATCTTTCAGTCTTTGTCTTATGCATGTGTGGAAAAGAATAAAAAATAAGTCAATACACAAAAGGGTTCCCATTAGCTTGTTATATTAAATCTGAGTTAAGAGTATGAAAAATGATAGGATTAATATGCATTACGTGGCTGATTTTAACTTACCCTATTGTCATTTTCAATGAAAGCAAAATAGTGCCTAAGCTGTATTATTTTTTAAAAAATACCAAACTAATATATAGAAATTATGAAAATATACCAATAACTATATTTAGTATACTGCTGTATTCAAAATAGTAGTTACAAATATATACCACTTGTTGCATAAATAAAATATACTAAATTAATATGCCACAACTGTTGAAATATACCAAAAGCTTTATTTGGTATATACATATCTTAACCATAAAAAATACGATGGAGTTGAATATATAATACTGGTAGTGTCCATAAAATATACCAAACATAGCTTTTGGTATATTATATTCAATGTTATATGTACTACAATATATTATATAATAATAATGGTTTTATCAATAAAATATACTAAATCAATATACCACAAATAATGAAATATACCAAAAGCTTTATTTGGTATATACATCTATTAAGCATAAAAAATACGATGAAGTTGAATATATAATACTGGTAGTGTCCCTAAAATATACCAACTTAATATACCAAAAGCTATATTTGGTATATTACATTCAATGTTATATCCTATGTACTACAATATATAATAATGGTTTTATTAATAAAATATACTAAATCAATATACCACAAATGTTGAAATATACCAAAATCTATATTTGGTATATACACATACTTATGCATAAAAATACGATGAAGTTGAATATATAATACTGGTAGTGTTCATAAAATATACAAACTTAATATACCAAAAATGCTTAAATATACTAAAAGCTATTTGGTATATAGGTATATTATATTCAATGTTATATGCAGTACAATATATAATACTGGTTTTATCAATAAAATATACTAAACCAATGTACCGGAAAACAAAAAATATAATGAAATCTAAATTTGGCATATATGGCAATTTTCAAAATAAAAAGCAGTAAAATATATACTACTAGTTTTATCGACAAAATATTCTAAATTAGTATATCACAAATGCATAAATGCAGTACAATATAAAAGACAATATAAAGACCCACTGTCGAATCTATTTTTCCCCATTATAGCATTAGAAATATTGACTACATTATGTTGTGCTAAATAGTTTATCCGAAGAGAACATAGAAATGAAATGAAATAAGATATAGCTAGCTAGTTATTATAGTTATCACTGCAATTTTATTCCTCAAATTATACCTCAACGAAATCTGAACACGTTTATTTATTCATCAATACTATATTATGTTGATTCAATGGCACATTTCGTTAAAAGTATTCATGATTTAATTGAATAGAATTATATATATGTATGTAGTTAAAGTAAATATGTTCAAATTTTAAAGAAATTGAATTTTTATTGAGCTGCCACAACGTAAAATGCATATTAGACAACAATTACATGCAAGTGATGTTGTTATTTTAGTTTTGTAGGTTGTTTTAACCTTAACAATGAACCGCAAATAACAAGTCTAAAATAATAATGGAAAATGTTTATATTCACAATAATTTGCTGGCCACTCATTCAAATTAAACACGAAATGCAAAACAATGCTAAAAATAATAAACAAATTAACTAGCCTAAAAAAAATCGATGGTAAATTAAAATGCTCTTTTTATAGAATGCTTTAAAGCATTTTATTTAAAAAGAGTATTAAATGTTCGTTGTTGGGAACGCTATTCATATGATATGCAAAATGGCAAATCGGTGAGCTAAATAAGTGAAATGGAATATTTAAATAATTTATTGAGCTAGTAAATTGCTTTTCCTAGTTTTTCGGCCATCAATCAGGCAAACGGACAATATTCAATGCTTGCGAGTTGGAGTTGGGGTAATTTATTCTGAGGGGAATTTCTTGAAACAAAAAAAGAGTATAGAGAGAGAGAGGGAGAGTTAAGATTTCTGAGTTCTGCTGAAGACTAAATATTTGTGCAAATTATTTTGTAATAGAAAATCAAATTGCAACAAATTCGCACACAATTGCAACAAAATGAGCAAAAACCAAATAAAGTGAATGCCATCAGCAAACGGCATTGCGCTGGTTCGATTTACGTCTTCCCCCCCACACCATCTTACCACACCTCACCACATCTTGCCTCTTGCTGCACCGCAGCACTCGACACAGCTGTTGCAGCAATTGAGCTTTTTTGGGGGCGCCCCACGGTGCTGGCAGAGCAACAATGTTGTCGCATTTGTAACTGTCTTGCAGTCGAGCAGGTTCCCAAAAACAAAGCTGCAAAACAACACAAGACGCAGGCGAATGCGAAGGGGGGAGGCGAGGCCAAGGCGTAAGACAAAGGCCACAAGTGTGGCAGGCAGAGAGCACAGGATACTGTGGGGTAAGGTTACACTTTGTGGCACAGTGCATGGGGCATGGGGCAGCACAACCAGCACATGCAGCGAGTTAAAGAATTCCAATCAGCAGAGCTATTGTTCTTGAGACATTTGCTGAAAATTGAAGATAATTGAAGTGTAAAGCGTGGAGCGGAAGTGCAGCAGTCAGCAACACAGCAACAGCAACAACAACAACAACAACGTCAGCTCTTTCCTTGCCCCTTGGTGGTAGCATCCGGTCTACAAGGAACACAAACCCGTTGTTGAATGCTGTCCGAGGCATATTATACAATACAATTTTGGCTGCTTGGCTTTTGTCTATTTTGTGGGTCACGTCGCTTTGTCCTGAGGCGCACTTGCATTTCTATGGCTTTACCCCAAAAATACATGATGTACGATATATATATATTCAGTATACCTTCCATTAGAAGTTGGCTTTCATGACGATTTTTATTGCTAGCCAGCTTAGTGGTAAATTTAAATATTAACAAGTGAGAAAGCTCGTTGCCCATTTTAAACAAAAGCAAAACAGTGTGGTATTAATTTTAAAATATACCGAATTGTTATACTGCAAAATACTAAAATATACCATAGACATAGAGTGCAAAATATACCAGATTATTAGCCATAGCAACTAATTAGGCGTTTTTACCCAAACAAAAGTATTTCTTTAATAACTTTTACAATTTCTATCTGGTCGCAAGATCATGTGATCCAAGTTTCATCCACAGCCAGTTATGACACAGCTTTCAATATGCCAATTATAGATGCTGTAATCTTTTACGATTATTCATTGTGCTGTTGTTTTTCTTGCCACAAAATCTACTTTCACTCACTCTCTTTCTCTCTTTTCTTTGTCTCAATATTTTAAGTAATTAAACAATTGAAATCATTTCAAGCTGAAACAATCCTCGACCGCACTGCAAATAGTGCTTTGAAGAGATTTTGCGGCATGCGCAAAGATTTCAGACTTCAGACTTAAAACCCACAAACCCGCAATATGCCAAATAAAACAGGGCCAAGAGACACAACGCAAAATGTCAATAAGATGCATGAATAACTGAACTGAGCCTTGGCGATGTATAAATAATGTCGTATGGGAATTGTATAAATAGTCAACTTGTTTAATAAATAATACATGGGCATTTCTCCGGGTCGCGAACGTACGTTCGTACGAGATAAATTAAAAAATAAAATCGAAAACAAACGTTTCCTGAAACTTTTTTTTTTACTCTTCGATAGCATTTGTTTAGCTCTTTGGTTAGTGTAAATTATGGGGCTTATCGATTTTTAATTTTTATAATATTGTCAAAAAACATGCTGTCGCGAACGTACGCAAAGTGGAAGTCGACTTTGGCTTAATACAGTAAAATGCAAAACTCTGCGAATTGAGACGGAATATTTTAAAGAAATAACTTTACTTTTAAAATAGAATCATGTAGCTTTCTAAGTCTACTCCCAAGAAAATATCTCCATTTATTTATTTTTAATTTAATTAAGTTCCGGTCGCGAACGTACGATTTTTCCATGTTGTTTTATTTATTAAATTTTTATTATTACCACAACTTTTTTGATTAATAACTTCATATTTCATAAAAACGGATTTAAAGCAATAAAATAAATTTTTATTAAATATGAAATATGTACTGAAATTTATTAATAGCAAGAAAAATATGTAATAAGTAATAAGTAATAACTGACAAGTAATAAGTAACTGCAAACGACATAGTTTTTTAAAAACAAAAAAAAAAATTTTTTTTTTTTAAATCCATGCGACGCTAGTAAAAATCAACATACGCTTATAGGTAAGGTCGCGAACCCCAACGATTTTTTATATTTAAAATATATATACCAAAATAACTTAACACGCGAAGTTTCATCCACCTGCTTGCATTTAATGCGAAGCAATTACAATAAAATGATGTTTTCGGTCGCGAACGTACGAACAGTTAATTGAACATTTTTTCGCTCAGATATAGAACATATGTGAAGTTAAAATTTGTGTAATTTTTTTATTTGTTATTAATTGCTATAGAAATATCTCTATAGTTGAACACTTGGTTTCATATTCTGTTCATAAAACTGGGTGAAAGTTTGGATATTAATCGATATCTGAAAAAGTGCAAGTTGCTGGTTATACATACATATGTACATATCTATATGCACAATGTGCATTGCACATGACATATGGCCGACATGACTGTCTGTCGGTCCATATGAACACTTACAGTGGCAAGCACATGTGCATACATGTTTATCACTTTCGACTTTAATAAAACCCGTATTTTTTAGCTACCTTTTTTAATATTTTTTTTTGTTTCATTCTATGAACGTAGCTGAAATCCAAACTTAAATACTCGATATAATTTGTACTTGGCTTTTTTCCAAGCTAGTACATCCCATATGTACTTCTTATCAAGCCTTTCCAGGTCCTCACATACTTCCTAATGCACCACTAGGCATTCTCCTTTGGACTTAGAGTTTAATTTTCTGCGAAATAATGGCGCGAAATGCCAATGTACAAAATTCTTCTAAAACGATCACGTAATTATTATCTAAAACCGACCCCATTTCCCCTTAGACGATTATGTAATATTACAACTATTACAACCACTATATTATGTATCTAAAACAGTCGATAGATATTAAGAAATGCCATCTCCAGAGCGATGTCACACACATTTCTAATTGCAGTGTTGCAAAACGAAGACGCGTTTATTTGTCAAAGAGGTGTCATAAATAAATGAGGAACTGGAAATTCATAAATTTCTATATAACTTTTGACTTCTTGTAAGGTAATTTGAGTCAATTCTTAGGGATTAATCGCGATTGTTATTCTGTTTCTAATCTTACATTAAGCAGAAAACATGGAAGAAAAATTAAAAAACTTTTTTGCCTCAACGGTGTGGAATGATTCGTCGAACGTCCAGAAACACGACCGTGAGTTTCGAATCAACCGATGCATAAAAACCCTAGCCAACATTTTACGCTACGAGGGACTGCCACCCGCAGAGGAGACGAAAAAGGATTTCGCTGCCACACTGTCGGATCAGTCGATGAATGCCATTGCCGAGACCTATCTGGGTACGACTTTGAATAAGCGAGCATTGCAAATGCTTGGCGATATATTACGATCGAATGTGAACAAGCTGATGGTGGAAGCCGTCAAATATTGTAGGCACACTCGAGCCACACAACTAACCGTAGAGCACGTGCAACAGGCTCAAATCGAGATGGGCTGCAACCTCTATATGCTACACATTGATTTCGACTGCGAGGAGATCGAAGATCGGAATATAGTCAAAATGTGGATGGAAGAATGTCTACTGCCAATGGGAAACCAAGTTGGTCTTTCAATGCCAATTATCAAATTGCCCAAGCCAATGTTATTGAAGTCGGTCAGGAAGCGTTTGAACCGCGAGGAGATCGTAATGCTGCAGAGCATCAGTCGTTATCCTCTATCGCGGGGTCAACAGAAGTTCTATGTAGAGACCACTGAGAAACTGGTGGGTGTCTCGGAAGAAGATCGTCTCGCAGCTCTAAAGATTATGAGCCTCGATCCGGCGGTACACCATGTGCTGTCCCAATTGGCCATCTTTATTTCCGAGGGTATTCGGGTTAATATCAAGGAAAACAATTTTATCATCTTGACGCATTTGTTGCGCTTGGTCGACGGTTTGATGCGCAATCGCTATATCAACCTAAAGCCCTATGTGAGTGTTATTTATATATAAAGTAATGAAAGTTTAATACCCTCTGTCTTGTTCAGTTGCATCTCATTTTGCCGGGAGTGGTGTCTTGTGTTGTGGCGAATCAGATTTCTGCTTTTCCCTCAGTTGAGGATCATTGGGCTACAAGGGAATTTGCCGCCAGTCTCACAATGAACTTTATTCTCCACTTTGACAGCGATGAGCAGTCTATTGAGAAGAAAGTTCTCAAGTAATTAATGATAATAAGTAAAATACCAAAGACAAAATATATATACAACAATTTCAATTTCAGAATATACTTGAATGGATTGGAGAAGCCGATGTCGTCGTTAACAACAATTTATGGCTGCATTGTCGGCATTAGCAAATTCGGCAAGTGTGTCTTCTATAAGTATGTGACGCCAAGAATCGCCTTTATTTCGGATCGTATTGAACCCTTTCTGCACGACGAATCATTGGAGAAGAGTGACTTGCGTCGCATGGCTGCCAACCAAATACGACTTCGCATCGCGATGGAGTGTGCCCCGATTTTGAAATATCAATTTGCAACTAGGGCTGTTTATCCTGAGGTTGGTTTCAATGAACGCTTATATTATGAGGAGAAATACAAATATGTGGGTAAATCGATATATCAGGCTGTTATATTCAGTCGCATGCAAGATGATGTCTGTGATTTAGTTCGAGCAGAAGTGTTGGAAAAAAACTATTCTATTCAGAATTAAAAAGCCAAAAAATTATTCTCAATAACTAAAAATAAAACATAATATGATAAATCTTAACGTCTCATCATTGAAAAAGCTACATTTTTTTTATTTTATTTTTTTTTTCATGTAAAATTTGTCTTTTTCTCATTTAATAGTTAACAAGTACACCTGAATAAAATAAAGTGTAATTAAGTAATTTCTCTATAAAACCTCAAAAATTTCTAGCGTGCATTGGTGTTAAGTATTTCGTGATCAATAGTTAACAAGTACACCTGAATAAAATAAATTGTAATTACTTAATTACAATGTAATTACTTAATTACAATTTATTTTATTTACTTAATTACAATGTAATTACTTAATTACAATTTATTTTATTCAATTACAATGTAATTACTTAATTACAATTTATTTTATTCAATTACAATGTAATTACTTAATTACAATTTATTTTATTCAGGTGTACTTGTTAACTATTGATCACGAAATACTTAACACCAAATGGTGTCCGCAGAATTAGTTGCCGGACGGTTTCATATGAATTGACCGTGTCACACTCTTCTTCCAACTCCTTGGCAAGGGTTCTGATCAAAATTTGGGGGTTTTGACGGACCTTGCCCATTTTAAGGCGGTCTGCCCGCTCTTCAATATCCATTTTTCGACCATTTCCACACTCTGCTTGCAGTTTGTGCTCATTTTCGGCTTGATTTGGAGCATTATCAATTATTTTTCGCGATACCCTAATCAGCTCCACTAGCTCAGCTACAGATTTTCCAATTTGGTGACTACAATAAGTCAACTTCATAAGTCAATCTAGCTCCAAGCATGTTAAATAATTTAGAAATCAGAAATCAGATAAGTGCGTAGCAAGATTTCGCAATTGAATGAAAAGGAATGCAAAAATAGCGAATAGTGCAGAAGTATAGTTAACAATAAAGTACAGTTTTTTCGAAAAATAGAACAAAACAGAATCGAAAACTAAAGTGTGTAAACACTTTCTTGACAGTGTCAAAAATGTGTAAACTCATATTTTATTGATGTAAAATTTTCCCTTTCGTTGTATTGTTTTTATTTTTGTACATACTAATTTGAAATTTGCTAAATAATAGATCTGCATTAAAAAAATATTGAAAAATATTAACTAAAGGCGTTATTTTTGCATGCAAAGTCAAAAAATATGTGTATTTTTCAGTGTGTAAAGAGTTTCTTGACATACTGTATGTATTTATGAGTGTATGAAAGTTTGATTGGTTGCTCTGAACGTTTTATTTATTGGGGTGTTAATTGTATATGCTTCGAGCAAATCTTATCTTATAAAAATTATATTATATATGCATGGCATGCATAAGCATGAGAGAATATTAAGAGATTCGCTCACACTCGATGTTGAGTCAACAAGGGCTGCCAACGTTTCCATATATGTATGTATTATTTGTTTATTGTTTGTTATTAATTATTTTTTTTTTAATTTCTCACACAAGTTACTTAACTAAATTTTTGTTTTATATTTTCATAGGCCTAAATTTGTATATTTTTTTATGAATATGAATAAGAAACTTATGTTTTATTAGATTAATTTGTATGAAAGCTGAAAGTAATATTTTTCTTTTTGGATTAAAATAAAACAATTTTTAATGTATGCTTAGCAACCCTAGTTAAGCCAAGCAATTATTATAAGACACTTAATATAAGTGGTAGATTAGCTTGGAAACGTGAGGGAACGTAAATAAACTTTCACACATATGAACATACATATATGATCGATATGTTTCATAACATGTTTAATATAGATATGTATTATTATTAGGTGGCAACCCATTTCGGGTTTTGGCCGACCTCAGCGTCTCCCTCCAGGCGCCTCTGCTCTTCGCGCGCCTCCTCCAATTAGAAATACCCAGAAGATTGAGGTCCTGCTCTACTTGGTCCTTCCATCGAAGATTTGGTCGTCCCCTTCGTCGTCGCCCGTAGTCGACTCTCGCTTCGAATACCTTCTGAGCTGGAGATTATTCATCCATACGCACAACGTTGTATCGTGATGCGCCGGACCACGTCCACGTCGTCGTACAACTCGTACAGCTCGTGGTTCATCCGAATGCGAAAGTCATCCCCAATCCGAACGGGTCCGAAGATCTTGCGAAGAATTTTCCTCTCGAGCACTCCAAGCGCTGCTGCATTTGTCATTGACACTACCCTGCATAGGTATGTATAAACACACTTATTATTGTAGATATGTATAAACACACTTATTATTGCTTTTGCTTTTTTAAATAAATAGCTACGATCTTCTTACACTCACGTTAAGGTTTCATATCACTCCACTCGATCGAACTCTTTGTTGAGTGCGTGAGTTGGAATGTTTTCACAAACCCAATCAGTCTGTCGGTTGCCCCTTTCTGGATCGTATCATACTAAATTTGTTCCGCGATTATTCTTATCGGGGGCATTTACATATGTATTAACTTTTTTTTCACTACTTCTTAAAAATTGTGATTTCGATTTAAACGACAATTTTGTTTTTTGTGGTACGAGTTTTAATTTCGTAATTTTGTGATAACATACATATATGTATATAAGACTTTTTATACGAATAATACTAGGTATATGTTTCTGCAAATATATATATAGTATATACGATAACGCTTTGCTAAACTTGCTAAGTGTCCGATGAGTGTATTTTTGCACCTTTACAAAGTAAAAATATTGCGGATTATCGTGTCAATATATGTAAGTGATAAGACAACGATTGTATTAAATGTATTTAATTATAATTATATTATACTAAATCTTGCAGATATTTATTATAGGGGTCAAAAATCTGTGTTGAAACCGCAATAAAAACGAAATATTTTATGATTGATCAAGATTCACAGCATTGCTGAGTATCCACAGAAATTTCTTATCAACTTAGGTAAAATTCCAGTTATCAACACCAATAATAACATCTTTTTTTGATATATTTTCAATATATCAACACAAAGTCATACATCAAATTATGGACGATTTAGTTACTGTAAATTTCAATGAAATACAATCGGATGAAGAGGTAAGAGAATATTGTTATTCTGAAATAATTACTTCAGCTTCAATTCTTTATAGCTTGGAAGAGGTAGCTATGGTGTTGTCCACAAAGCATTGTGGAAAACTGAATTAGAAGTGAGACAAATTGCTGTGAAAATAATTGAAGATAAACGAACCGAGCATATTAATTTCGAAAAGGATATTCACCGAGAAATCCAGAATCTACAAAAATGTATTCATCCCAATGTCATAACGTTGTATGGAGTCTCTAAAAACACCAAGAATAACATTTGCTTACTGTTTGAATATGCGGATTGCGGATCACTCTACGATTTCTTACATCGCACGGAAGAGGGAAAGAAAAAAAGAAGTTTCATTCAACGGGAATCTTGATTGGATGCTACAATGTGCCAAGGTATTGTGTTAAATGTTCTTTTATTTTCCTTAATTCATTGTCTTTTTAGGGAATAGACTACTTGCATAACAAAAACATAGTTCATCGGGATCTTAAAACAGACAACCTCTTACTTTTCAATGGGTATCGCACATTGAAAATATGCGATTTTGGTACAGTCAAAGAACTTGTAACAATGAATACAGAATTAGTTGGGACTATTTGTTACATGGCACCAGAAGTTTGCGTAAGTGCCACGCATTTCTTTTTTTTTTTAATAATTTATTCTTTTTTATTTTTCTTAAAAAGGAAAATGGAAAATACACGGAAAAGTGTGATGTGTTTAGTTTTGGAATCATATTTTGGGAAGTTATGTCAAGGAAGAAGCCATTTTACGAAATGCTCTCAGAAGATATACATGTATTGGCTATTCAAAATAAAATTATTGATGGTAAGGATAATTAATCCTAAAATGATCTGAAAATTAAGGTTTTCACCACTCTAGGAAGTCGTCCGAATATAGAGGATGCGATGATTTTTGAGGATTCTGATTGCGTTAGGCCAATAATCGAAAAGTGTTGGGATCGTGTTCCAGAAAATCGGCCGACTATGCAAGAGATTTGCGAACTTCTCCCTATGTATCCTTTAGCTTACAGTTACGTAAACGTTGAGGAGATTGAACTTGGCAAATTTGTAAGAAACAATAAGCAATCCAAAGAGGTCAATTTGTAATAATGCTGATATTTATAGATTGGAAGTGGACGCTATGGTTTTGTCCACAATGCATTTTGCCTAATAAAGGGCCAAATCAAAGAAATGGCTGTGAAAATATTACAAAACAACCGTGAGGAAAACGCAATATCTTTCTTAAGAGAAATGCGTAATGTTAAAAAGCTGAATCATGAAAATATTGTTAGATTATATGGTGTCTCTAATTATGACGTCAATGCTAGTATCATCTGGTTACTGTTTGAGTATGCGGATTGTGGATCACTCTACAAATATTTGCATAACAAGAATTTTAAAATTACACACAATGAGAGGATTGATTGGTTAGTCCAGTGCGCGAAGGTATTTAAAATGCTCTTTTTTTATTACATATAGTATAAATGATATTGTAACTTTATTCTAGGGTATTGAGTACTTGCATAGCATAAATAGAATTCATAAAGATTTGAAAACACAGAAATTATATCTGTTCGATGAATATCGTACATTAAAAATATGTGATGATGCTGCAGTAGGAGAGTTTGCAGATATGAATACGACACAGGAAAATATTGCTCGCTATATGGCTCCGGAAATTTGTGTAAGCGCTTTTTTATACGAGATTAAGAAGAAGTTGTATATTATATTTACTTACATAGAATGCTAGTGGCGAATTTACACAAAAGAGTGACGTGTTTTCTTTTGGTATTATTTGCTGGGAAGTAATGTCCAGGAAGAAGCCATTTGAAGAATTTAAAGACATGGAGAAATTAGTTCTGCAAAATAAAATTATGAATGGTATGTATTGTTAATAATATTTAAATGCTATTGTATTTTCAATTATTTTGTACTGCAGGGGAACGTCCGGATATAGATTATTTGAAGGAGTATAAAGATGCAGATAGTTTATTGCCAATAATTCAAAAATGTTGGGACCAAGATCCAAGTAATCGGCCGCCGATGAATGAATTGTGTAATCTTCTTCCCAAATATCCTCGTGCTTCCATTATAGTAAACTACAATGCTTTAAAACTAGGCAAATATGTGAGAAAACAGACTTTTATAATAAATTAGTTACCAATTAAATTCATATGTTTATTATAGATTGGAACTGGCAGCTATGGCATTGTCTTCAAAGCAACTTGGCAAGCAGAATATGAAACCCGAGACATTGCTGTAAAAATAATTCAAGATGCACAACAACAAAAGGCCATCCAAAAAGAAATTCACGATTTAAAAGCATTATACCATGCGAATATTGCCAAACTTTATGGTTTTTCTATTGATCGCGAAGATAGAATTTTGATGCTCGTTGAATATGCAGACTGCGGATCGCTCTGCAATTTATTGTACCGTTCAGACAACGAAGTTACATTCTATACGGGCCTTGATTGGATATTGCAATGCGCCGAGGTGTGTAAAATGCCCTTTTTTTATACCCCTTATCTAATGATTGTTGTAGGGTATGGAATATTTGCATGGCAAAAACATCCTTCATCAGGATCTTAAGACAGAAAACTTGCTACTGTTTGATAATTTTCGGATATTGAAAATATGCGACTATGGTAGAGTAAAGGAATTCGCTACCATGAATAAGGAGTTCAGTGGGATAGATAATAGGGCTCCAGAGGTTCGCGTAAGTATAAGTAAATATGTGAAAGGAAGTAAGTATTTAATACAATTGAGTTATTTATTTACATGAAAGACCAATGGAAAATATACAGCAAAAAGCGATGTGTTTAGCTTTGCCCTTCTTTCATGGGAAGTAATGTCTAGGAAAAAATCTTCGGCGACCATAATGAATGGTAAAATAAAAAAATAATAAATATTCGGGATTTCTCCTTATTTTCTTATGCTCCAGGTGATCGTCCAAATCTAATTGAAATGATGAAACATGAGGATATTGATATCGTAAAATCAATAATAAAGAAATGCTGGGATCAAGATCCAGATAAACGACCTTCGATGAAAGAACTATGTGTACTCCTTAAAATTTATCCGTTTATTAATTTTGACGACATACAATTTGGAAAAAGGGTAAAGAGAGATCGATGAAAATTTCCATCAAACGATTTACTTAATTTTTCTTATTTATAGTTTGAGAGGGGTGGCTTTGGTGTAAGCTACAAGGCAATATGGAAAACCGAAGGTCAAGAGAAAGATGTTAATGCGAAAATACATTCAGATAAAACTTCAAACTCTGAGAAAATTTCAAGAAGAACAGAAATGCTATTTCTGAAGAAGGCTCACAATTTAAAGCAAATGAAGCACGAAAATGTTGGCACATTTTACGGCGCCTCCAAAGATCCAAAAAACACCATTTACTTTTTACTTTATGAGTACTCCGAGTGTGGATCAGTCTATAATTTCCTACATCGCACGAAAAACGAACTAGCCTATGTCGAAAAGATCAATTGGATGTTGCAATGTGCTAAGGTATCATTAATACATTTATTATTTTTGAAATGTTTTAGCTACAATTCTGTGATTTCCTTTAGGGTGTGGAATATTTGTGGAGCCAAGGAATTACTCTTCGGTTTATTAAACCACAGACCTTAATGCTTTTCGATGTTTTTCGTACTTTAAAAGTATTCGAGTATGACTCATCGAAAGAATTATCAAAGTTTAATAAACAAGAAATGGTACAGTTTGCTTATATAGCACCAGAAATTCATGTAAGTTCAAAAAAAATATTTAATTATTTCACAAAATAACGATTATTTGGTCATCTCAGGCTGCACGTAAGAATTCCGACTTTAAGAAAAGTTTAGTATTTAGCTTTGGCATTATTTTTTGGGAAGTAATGTCTGGGAAAGAACCATTTCACGATTATGAAATAGCGGACGTGCCTAAAATTATTATTTCTGGTAAGACCAATCTCAAAAGTCCATAAAAAAACATGTTCGTAACCTTTTTAGAAAGATTTTATATTTTTTCCCATTTATATTAATTCTCTTATAGGATCTCGTCCGAATATAGATGATATAAAATCATGCAACGATGCTTATCTTATCAAACCAATAATTGAAAAGTGCTGGGATCAAAATGCAGAAAATCGACCAACGATCACGGAACTTTCCTCATTGCTTTCATATCTAACTGCCGGAAAAACTTTAAGATAACAAAATAAAAGCTGTAACGTAGAAATTGTAGTATATGGGCATTTCTCCGGGTCGCGAACGTACGTAGATCGTCTCGGCTGTTGACGCTGATCAAGAATATATATACTTTATGGGGTCGGAGATGCCTCCTTCTACCTGTTACATACATTTCCTGCCGGCACAAAGTTATAATACCCTTCTACCCTATGGGTAGCGGGTATAATAATTAAATTAAGTATGAGAAGATTAGATTTCGGAATATTTAATAAAAGTTATATTTTTAGCGCTTTTATAAAGTGGATAATCCGTAAAGGCAAAGAAAATATAAAGCTTAAAATGTTAAGCTCATGAATTCATTTGTTAATGATCAACAAAAAAAAGTCAAAATATTAATGATTAAAAAAAAGTAATAATAAAAATTGATGGTATTTTAAATTTCGCAACTTTATGTTAATGTCTATCTGTACTATACTATATATAAACATGATTTACGTCCTCACATTATCAGCTTGATATATATATATATATTATGTATTACAAAATCTTTAAATCTAAATGTAAACATGACTTTTCAATATTGTGATCTGCACACACAAACATTTAATAGATTTTTCACAGTCTCTGATCAAGTTAAGAAAAAAGTGTAGCATACTTATTGGCGAGCTGAAAGCCTGCAGCTGAAGCGAACAGCAAAGTGAGCAAGTAAACAATAGTTGAGGAAGAGAATGGAAGGGAAGGGAAGGAGAGTGGGGTACGATTTTAAACATTTCCTTTATGGTTTGAAATTGGAAAGGTATAACGAAAATTAATGTTACGTTATTTGCGCTGAGCTGTTGTTGTTGTGTTGGATTGCTGCTGCCACTTGGCGCCGCTTCGAGCCAAAACAACACGAGTAACATCAACGAAAATAAAAATGAAAATCAAAACGAAAATGAAAACGAAAACGAAAATGAAAATGAAAATGAAAACAAATCAAATGCACGGCGACGAAGCATAAAAAATTGCTTTGCCACTGTGATTGAAGCGGCCGCCGGCAAATTTTGTTGGCAGCGCGAATACGAAAACGAAATATGGATGGATGGATGGATGGATGGTTGGATGGTTGGAGCGATGGATGGAGCGATGGTTGGTTGGGGCATGGTCGAGAATATTGTGCTATGTTTCTCTCAGCTCTGGGCGGAAATGTCATTGGCAACACACCGGCAAAACAGAGACGTTGACGCTGACGTCGCCGTCGCCGTCGACGCTGGCAGCGACGTCGACAGATTGGCAACAGTTGTATAAACGATTCGGATGTTTACTTGATAATACGCGAAGCATGTGGGGCCAAGCTCTGTTACTGTTGCTGTTTGTGCCAACGGCAGGGGGGGAGGTAGACGGGGAGAGAGAGAGAGGGAAGGGAGAGCAGGTAAACTGAGGCAGCGACAGCGAAAATCAAACGAAACGAAAACACAGCCCAAAGGGGCCAACGAAAAACCGAAAACGAATAAATGAAATTCCGCTGTGAAATAGCACAACAACAATTCACACACACACACACACATACACATATACTATGCACACACATACAGAGAGAGAGAGAGAGCGAGGGAAATGTGCAACTATGTAACTATGTATACATGTGAAATTGCATTTGTGCATGCAGATGAGCAGCAAACTCTGGAAACTCCATTCCTTCCCGTTTCCCCCTCCACCCTCCCCCATTCCATTCCTTTGCTGCCGCTCTTGAGAATTCGCTCAATGATTGCATGAAAAATGTAGATGCATTTCATGGCAGGCCACATAAGGCAACAAGCGACGCAGCCTGTCAGCTAGAGAGCTAGCAATCGACGATACTTTACTATACTATGTTATATATGGATGTATCGCTTAGCTGAGTTTAGCCACTTCAAATATCATAAATCGAGAAATGTTTTCTCAGCCAAAGCGATGCAATTTTTCGATTTTTCACTTTATTACTTATTTGTTAAAATGTATTTAATTATTCTTTTTTAAAAACAATTTTCTACTTCCTCATAAACCATGCTTCAATTATTAATTTCTATTTTATTAACTGAACATATCAAAATATATATTTGATTATATCGCTTATCCCAAACCATTTAATGAATCATAAATCAAGAAATGTTTCCCTAGAAAAAGCGATGCAGTTATTGAATACTCCAAATTATTACTTATTTTTAATTTAAAATTTATTTATTAGTTCCTATTTTATTTAGTTAAATATGGTATCATTTTCCACTTCATCATAAACAATGCTTCATTTTATTTATTTTATTTACTTAAATCTAATACATCTACATCATATAAACAATATATATAAATATATCGCTTATCTCAAAAAATTGTAAAAATCTTAAATCGAGAAATGTTTTCCAAGCAAAAGCGATGTAATTTTTTTCATATTATACTTTATTACTTATTTTTTAAAATTTTGTAATTCTTATTAAAGGTGGCTAAATTTAATAGATATTGAAAATATAAGAGATTTATGTGGATATATCGCTTAGTTGCACCTATTTCTAAAATAATAATTCCAAAAATGTTTCTCTAGCCAAGACAATGAAATTTTTTAATATTCCATTTAATTTTAAATTCATCATTTCTTAATATAAATGATCCATCAGTATATATATTAACTTCTATTTATACATATACATATATGGATGTATGTATACATATAAATATGAATATATCGCTTAACTTTTCAAAATCATAAATCGAGAATTTTTATTAATTAGTTTTATTTCTTTGTTGAATTTAATAGATTCCCAAATTATCAGTAATATCATTTTAAAATTCATAAATCGTGAAAACAAACGATGCAATATTTTTTAAATTTTTTTATTAATTCTTATTTTATTGAGATCGATCCACAGATAAAAAGAAAACAATTTTATATTCTACTTTTTTAATGTTCCACTTTATTACATGATTTATTTGTTAATTATTATATTTGATTAAGCTAAATTTAATCGCCACCAAAATGCAATCCTTGACTACCCGAAAATCATCAATCGGGAAAAGGAGAAATGTATTGAATAATCAAATTCGTTATATACTATTTTTTACTTATTAATATTCATTTTAGTAACATTTAATACATTACTCAAAACATATCAGCCTTTCCACTGTGCAGCTTATTGCAATCGAAAAATTTCGTTTCATTTTATTTTCTTGGTTTTTATTTTTTTGGCGCTTGTGAGTGTGTGTTATCTACATACATACATACATACATACATATGTAGTCATGTCCCGGTTTTCATTTCTCTTGCTATCCCAAACATCTACCTAACGCTAACTTTTCCCTTTTTTTCCCTCTATGGTTTTTTTGTTTTGTTGCAGCTGTCGCTCTGTGCTGAGCTGGCGTATCTGTGACTTTTTCAGCGGACTGTCAACAGGTCTGACGAGGCCAGTCAGTTATCCCAGCCGCTAAACAAGCAAGGCTTCGATCGGGTATGCACGACTACAGGTGAAACAATAAAAATTGATGTATCTACATGTGATTTATGATATGCACTTCTTAAGAAAAGAAGTAGCGCTTTAATTACTATTTGTGTTTAATTTAAATACAACTTTTAAAAAAAGTACAACGAATTCAAAGCGAAGACTGTAAAATACTGAATATAAATTAGGATATTGAAATGCAAAATATTTTTAAATACAGAATGTAAGTTAATATATTGAAAGAGCAAAAAATTAAGTCAAATTAAATAATTACAAATTGTCTTATGTTTGAAAGTTCAATTTTTGTACATTTGTATTCAAAGTAAATGACTATAATGTATAGTATATAAATTAAGATATTGAAATCAAATAATAGAGTAGCATCAATCAATAAAACACTATAGAATACAGAATATAAATTAAAATATCGAAATCAAGGAACAACGAAAAATCATGTCAAAATTTAATGACTACAAATTGTCTTTTGCTTTAAGCTTACATATTTTTGTATATGAAAGGTATTGCCATAAATTAATAGAGTAGAACATATTAGAATCAAAATAATACTATTATGAATCAGAATATACATAAGAATATCGAATTTAAATAATTGAATCAAATTTACCTAAGTAAAGAGGCTAAAAAGTATTGAAAATAAAATTGCTAAAAATACAGAAGTGTTTTAAAAAGAATCAAAGCAATAAACGCTTAGCATTATTTAAAAAGCAAACTGCAAATACGCAGCAAAAAGTACTTCACAAAAAATCAAACAAGTATTTACATTTAGCACTAAATTGTTAAATTGAAAATTAAAAAGACAAAATATACCAAAAATACAAGATTTGGAATACAAATTCAGTCTTAATTTTTAACTGCTCGTCAGTGTTTACGCTCAAAGCTCAGTTAATAGAACAGACGCAAATTATTCTTCGGCGATTCGGTAACGTTTCAAATTAGTATTTCGTAAATGATATTAAAAATATAAGTTCAATTTAACATGATTTAAAACGATATGGTATGGCATTAAATTTGAATTTCAAATTTAAGCATTTAAAGCTTAAGAAAATCAGTTTTTTTTGTGGTTGGGTTATATCACTTTGATAGTTAGTTATTCTGTATTTCTATTTTCTGTGTAGGGTATGCTGTAGTCGATCACTTGCACTTAGATCAAATGGGAACATGTCGTGTCTAAAGTTGAAGCTGTGGCTAACAAAACTATCGCAATATGTGTGCACTTCGCATTCGCTGGTCGCTCTCACTGTTGAATATCTATTGCATTAAGAAATGCGATACGCTTCAAGAACGCTTCTCGCCCCTCTCCCCGTCACATCTAACATCTGGGTTAGCTGCATCACATTCTTTTGGCTCTCCGCTTGTGTGTTAGCTACTGTCCGATGCAACGAAGATGCGTTTGTCGTGTGAGGTTGTTACTACCAAAAAGTACTTGCTTGGGGCGGTAGCTGCATACGACCATAAATTGAGTGACAGTTCACGAAAGTCTAGCTACGCACACACACACACGCACGCACACACAGACACACATATTGCTATGTGTGTGTGTTGCACCTTTATGGCTAACGAAGGCTTTGCTGACTTTCAGCGAGTTTAGTTCAAAGGAAATGTGCACTCGTTTCGCTTTTTAGCTTGTTTTGTTAACTGACACACACACACACACACACACACTGACACACACTCAAATTCTCAGTTGCTTACCCTCGCATGCTGTGCACATGTTTTCATTCTATTTTTATCAGCTTTGGCGTTTGTTTGCCGCAAAACGGAAATGCGATTTAAATTATTTGATTTCCGCTTTTGCCAAGCAGCCGCAGCCGCAGCCAACGATGCGCTGTTTCCTCCGCTCTCTCTTTCTATCTCTCTCTCTATCTCTGTTTCACATTGTCTCTTGTGCACTGTGGACATTTTGTTTTGTTGCTTGCTGCTTCGCTCTCTTCCATTTCTTTTCCTTTTTTTTTTGTAGTCATCTTCTGCTTCTGCTGCTGCTGCTGCTGCTGCTCTTCTGTGTTGCATCCATTTGCTGTGCCTTTTAATGATGGCCACTTCAGTGTTTCCGGTTCACGAGGCGACCGCTCAGTGGGCGTTGCCCGCGACGGGTTTGGCTGGCGTGAATGTAGCTCGTAAATTTGTTAGTTTATTAGCGCAATTTCCGTTGCTAATTAATTGCTAGGCCACACACACACACACACAGAGAGAGAGAGAGACACACGGAGCGTATACGCGATTTAGCTACTGCTCCGCCTTTGCAGCTCTTCGCTCTTCGCTCGCTGTGAGATATTAGTGACATGTAGCTGCAGTTTTTAAAATGCCGGATATATAGTTGTGGCTCCTCGTTGTCGTTGCTGCTGTCGTTGTCGCTGTCGTGTTGTCATGCTTTTTTTATGCTGGTCTCTTCGCTTGGCCTCAGCTGCCACTCAGCTTCGCTTTGGCTTCACATAATCCAAGTCAATTTGCTCTCTTGCATATTTCTAATTAATTAAGCTGCCTCCTGCAATGCATGTCTTATAAATACTTTCACTCTCTCTACCTCTCTCTCTGTATCTCTCTCTCTCTCTTTCGCATCACTTCCTGTGTCTGCTTTTTGTATATACACTTTCAATTTCCGGCTCACAAAAGAAAAATCATCAGGAAGATGAAAGAAATGCAAAAGATTAATATACTATACCCCGAAGTTTTCATGCTCGTGCTCTGCTAATTATCAGCATTTTCTGCTCTACACACACATGCTTATATGCACACACAAACACACACACAAACACACAAGTGTATGATATCAATAATTATGAAATTTTAAATTCGACAGTGTTAAGTTCTTGGGAACTCTTTAAAAGCTTTTCATACTAAACTGTTATGCTAGAAAGCAAATTATTTCAATTTCGAAAAGTTTAAGCTAAGTAAAGTTACTTTATTGATTTCATTTTTACGTTATTGTATTTCGCAAATATTTTAAGTAATTAGGAATTCCCCTGGATTTTATTATCACTTTCCTGATTGTTTCTTAATTCTAACTTTTTTTTGTTTTTATTTATGCCTGCAAATGTTTTGTAATTAAGGAATTTACTTAATCTTCTTCCCGGTTTCCGGATTGTTTCTTATTTTGTTTTTAATTCTTTGTTTTTATTTATGCCTGCAAATATTTTATTAATTAGGAATATATTTACATTTTATTGCCAGTTTCCTGATTGCTTCTTTTTTTGTTTTCTTTTTTTATTTTAATTCGAAAATTACTTATTTTATTTTTAACACCTTTTTCTTGTTTCTCTTTAATTTCAATTATTTCATTTATTAAAGGAAACTTCTTCGTTTTTGTTTTTGCCTCAGTATATTTGACAAATATTTTGATAATTAGGAATTTAATTATATTTATTTGATTATTTATTATTTCTTTATTGATTCAGTTGTATATTAACTCTTTTGTTTACTTCATAAAGGATACCTTATAACAAAGTATTCAAAGTAAATGCATGTAGGCTTTAATTTTTATATGGATTCAGTTAATATTTCAATAGATCACACAACATTGAATTATGCCAATCACAGTTGGTATATTCAAGATTTATTTTTACAGACACAGTAAAAATCTATATTTACTGAAAACAACTTATCTTTTCCTATGGAATGTTTTCATTATGTTCATTGGTTAAACATTTTATTAGAAATTGTAAAGTTTTATTTACAAATGTGTTTCAAATGAAGAAAAAAAACATTACAGGCCGACTAAACCTTTCTATTTCGATTTTTACATAAATAAATATACGAAAAATTTAATTATTATCGCAAAATAGATTTTCAGTAAACTAAACATGAAAAATAAATAAAGAACGAAATAAATTGAGTAATCAGATTTCAATTTTAAATAATGATTGTCGCTGATTTGCGACTTAAAAATAATTCAAATTTATTATTATTTACGTTCGATAATTTTTAACTTGGAAATAATCACAAATAATTTTAATTTACCTTCGCTTACTTTAAACTTAATTGCGGCAACTTGCAAATATTAATTATAAATTGTAATGAATCGATTATGAAACACACACACTCAGTTCACCTGTTTGGACAGGCGCGTTTTAAAGCCAAGTTAAAGACTGCAAAAGCCTTGAATGGAAAGGCAACGACAGCGGCGACAAGCTATAAATTATAATTTCCAAGACACGACTGCCAAACAAATGGCAGCCGTTGAGCCACTGCTTCACTATGCATAACTTTCACTGTAGGGCTGAGAATGTATTGGTGTGTGTCTGTGTGTGTGTGTGTGTGTGTGGAGGACTTTGACAAGCTTTTGTTGGTGTGTGCCCAGCGAATAGAATCCTGCCACAGTGTCGCGATGTCTATTCAAATTGTGGTCAATTATGTAATTAAACAAGTTGGAAAGTTCCATTCGACTGTGGATGCGGTATTATACTTAAAATATACCAAATTAATCTTCTTATATAATATAATTAATATACGAAAAAATGCTAAAATATAAATACATATAAGACTATTATTTGTATATTAACAAATATATAAAATATACAAAAAGAGTACAACTACATATAAGAAAAATACAAAAATATACCAACGGCTATATTTGGTATATTGACATAGTACTACATACAACTACAAATATATCTAGAATTACTTTTTTTATACCTAGCAAATATATTTTGAATCTTTGAGCTAATGTAGGTGTAGTTTTTGGCTACACTAAAAATAACATCTAAAATCAAAATACTAAGAATTTCATCTTGATTTCATGAACATTTGATATAAGTTCTTATTAATAATAGGAAAAAGTCGTATAGTGCAAAAATCTTACTTTTAACTTATTATTTTACTATTTTATCGGATATTATTTTATTTTTGCATTCAAATAACTGAGTTATAATCGAAAATACTCAAAGCTAGATAAAAACTTTAAAGGAATTTCGATGGATTGCAGAATTTTGGTCTTTTTTTGAGAGTTTGACATTTTTCAAACTTATGTTATTAGTTTTCAAAATTGTTCTTCACGTGGACTTATTTTGAGAACACATTTTTCATGTCCAATATTTTTGATTAAGAAACTGGTCATCTTTAGTGTAGCTTTGTGCCACTGTGCAGCAGCGAAGCGGCGTCTCCTCATGTAGCCAACATTTTTCAATTAACAAACGAACGAAAAATGTATGACATGCCACAGAAACACACACACACACACAAGGATTGGGCACACACACATACACACACACACACACACACATAGATACATATCATTTTTCATAGGCGCCCATTTTTGGGAGCAACGAATCAAAGCACCAAAATGCCGCTGTCAAAGAGGAGTGTCTAAGGTGGGTGGCGAGCACGAGGGGGAGGGGTAAGAAGTGTGTGAGGGAGTGTGACTATGTGTGTGTATGTGTGTGTGTGGCATGACAGCAGCGCCAACGACTGGCTGGCAACTATAACAACAACAACAACAACAGCAATAACAATAAGGAGGACGCGCTTGAAGAGAGCCAGAGAAGCATGTGATGTACTTGTCTCATTCGTTTCCTGGCAAAATGACAAGCGAAATGTTTGCCACAAAATTTCATTTAGAAAAAGGGTTATTAATAATATCAAATTTGACGCCGGGCGGCCATTATGCAAGCCCACTCTCTCTCCCTTTCTCTTCCTCTCTTCCTCTGCCCCTTTTCGAGCACCAAACTCATTTCCCTTCTACCCCATTTAGAGCTCTTTTGGACGTTTTTGTAGAGCGTTAAACACCTGCTATTTTATGATTTTATTAGTCACTCAACACGCCACAGACAGACTGAAAGACTAAAGACTGAATACTGAAGTGGCGTCTGCTTTTGGTGCTTTTAGTATTGTGTTTTTGCTCGACCTGCTTGACTTTGCCCAAAGTTGAGCCTTGTTATATAATAAAGCAAATATTCCAAATAACTTACACAACAAGCTGAGTTGTCGTATAAAGTTCAAAGATATAATTTGTAGCATAAATTAAATCTAATATAGATTTAAAATCGAAAACAAACGAAATCAGAACCATTTAACAAATAGTCAGAAGATTTAAAAATAGAACTATTTTTACTTATAATTAAAACTAAATGTTAGTGTTTTTTCTCAAAGCCTCTCAGCTCGAAGACTACAAATAATCAGAATATTTATTTATATTTAAAATATGAAAAGCTTTAAATACCTCACAATAAATTTAGTTTTTACGATAAAAAGATAGATGTATAGATTTTAGCTTTTCTAAGAAATATGGCAAATTTTGAATAAAGTGATAGTCAGAAAGTGGGTTCAGTATTGTTTAAAAGCTGTTAACTGCGAGTGAGTAACAATGAACTTTGCTGGAAATGTTTAAACTCAAAGCAGATGCAATTTAAAAGTGCTTTTGCTTCAAATCCCCAATGAGTTATACATTCCACTTAAGTAAAGACTGCTTAAAAAGCGGCAACAACAATAAAACCCTGTCCCGACTATTAAGAGCTATAAGTGTGTACGTGTGTGTGTGTGGGTGTGTGTATGTGTGTGTGCTAAAGTACACTCAGCTAGTCCGAAATATCCGTAAACAAAATACCCACATAAATATATAAGCATATATAAAATATGCATAAGAATGCTGCTTCACAAATACATGCAAATACACATACACACACACACACACACATACTCACGTATGCAGGCATCAATTTAAATTGATCCAACACACTGCAAAGTCTGTGAGCAGTAAACATTTTTAAAGGCAAAACTATTTGAATTAAATGAAAATTCGGGGATCAACAAAAACAATAACAAAAAACGAAAAACGAAAAAATGAAATCAAGAACATGAAAAAAACATTTGCATACATGTCCGGTCACACACACATATACACACATACACACCGAAGGAAGCTGTTATAAAACTGCAAGTCCATAAAAATTATTGAATAAAATGGGCGAGAGTAAGAGTTGGTAAGCAATGCGGCCAACCAGATACCCTACATACAAATTATACCCCTTTGGCAATTTATATTTGCTAAGCTAACTTTCATTGTTGGCTCACAAAATAAATCATGCATTTAGGAGTTTATGCTTCCAAATGTTATGTGTTAGTGAAAAGTAAGCAAAAGTGGCAAGTAAAAACATCTTTAAGAAGTGAATAAATCGAATTAACATAGAAGAGCGTAGATTACTTAAGCCGATAGTATTCTGATCGATAGTAGCTTGATGGTTTGTAAAGAACTATCGATCAGCTGGAAAGCGACAGGATTAACTTTAAAGAAAGTCAACAGAAGAAGCAAGTAAACACATCTTTAAAGAGTGATTTACTCGAAATAAACTAAGTCGATAGTATTCCGATCGATAGTAGCTTATAAAGAACTATCGATAACCTGGATAAGTGACAGATTTTTCTTCAAAGAATGTAGAAATTTAACAGAAATATAAAGTAAAAGCATCTTTTAACATAGAAAAGTGTAGTTCACTTAACTCGATAGAATTCTGATCGATAGTAGCTCGATAGTTTGCAAAGAACCATCGAAAAGCTTGATAAGTGACAGACTTAACTTGCCCAACTGCGAATGCTTTCCCTCAGGTGCCGCGTTTCCGTTGACGGAAACAGTTTGCTGGCCGAAAGTATTTTGTTGGCATTTTCGCATCCAAATTGTTAAAACAAAGGTATTGCACTCATATAACGAAACTATTTGTAAACCAGAAACAACTGCAGAAACTTTAAAAATAAAAAAGAGAATCAAATAAAATATGTTTGCGGCAAGGCAGATAATTATTAATGGAAATATTATTCCTGAAAAATAGTGTGACCAGGTTATTGAACACGTTTCTTTTATTTGCCGCAAATTGATGTAGCGAAAATCTTGCAAATATATATTGAAACTGTTTGTCAACAAATGAAATTTGCAGATTCTTTAGAATGAAGCAGATATATCAATAATTTTTAATAAATTATTACTCGAATAAACGTTAAAGTTAACGATATTATTTCTTATGTAAAGTGTGACCAGCTTATTAAATTAGCGTATTATTTGGTTTATTATTTAAGTGTGAAGCTGATAGACACATTTCAATTTGAACCTTTTCTCCAGTCCATGCATGTTTGAAAATTTCTACTTGAATTTTTTAATATTTGTCGCCTTGGCCTTTTGGGGGTCTCATTTTAATTGTCAGCGGCATGCTTGAACTCCACTTCCACTTCCAACTCCAACTCCACCTCAAACTTCATGTCCAACTTCACGTCCGACTCCCTCATAAAAACATATTCAAAACAAACATAATAAAATGTTGTTGTTGTTGTTGTTTTTGGTCCAGCTGCCCACAGCTGATTTCCTTGGAGACAAATTAGCCAACAGTTGACACCAAAAAGAAGTTGCCGCAAAATGTGTGGTTGCCTTTTTTTCTGTACAAATTTTTATTTTATTTTACCATTGTTGTTGTTTTTTTTGTTCTGTTTGGGGCACAACATTAATAAAGTTGGGGCACCGGGCAAGCCAGCAGAGCAGAGCAGGTCGAATGTCGTCGCTGGCAACAGTTTTGCATTTGTCTTTATTAAAGTGCTTGCCACAAATAGTCGCCCCCTCAGCCCTGGCAAAAGTAAAAGTGAGTTGACTGCCGCCTGGGGGCATTCAAATGGTGTAAAGGTGTCAGTCGGTGTCTCTGCCCCTGTCTGTGTCTCTTTTGGTCCGTTTCGGGATGATGACTGCGATAATAAAACAGAAGTTTGAATGACAAATGATTCATGTTTAGCAAGTTTATTGATAAAGTACGAATGAATGCGGATGAGATGTTCTTAGTGTTGCGTCGTCACAAGCGAAATGTGAAAACTTGTTACAATCCATTTTGAAACTTTTTAATGAACTCAACATATATATATATATATATGTATGGTATGTCTACTTATTGCATATTTGTTAAGTTTTGAGCTCATTTTTACACTCCATCCTCCAGCTTAAGGTGTATTGCTTACAATAAGTGTTGACATTTTTATAAGCTGCACTTTTACAGAAGATAATTCAGCTGTAAGGTGATTGTGTTTTGAGAAAGTTAAAGATAAGTATGTTAATTTAGTTTGATTAAGTTTACTTGCATCTTTTGATGGTGCTAAACAGTAAAAGAAGAAAGGAAGGAGGAAAGTATTAAATTTTGCGAAAAAAAATTAACAAAACAATAGAAAATAAGATAAAATAATAATAATTAACTAAAGAAAATGTACGATCATAAAAGATCAAGTAATGTACAAATTAAAATAAATGCTATTTTTGCATTTAAATATTTTTAGCATTAAGAAGAATTTGCTAGTAGTGAATTGAAGATCGTTCAAAGTAAAGAAGAATGCGTTGCTTGTATAGAAAGAGACGCTCGCATACATATAACAGAGAATAGTGAAATTTTCTAACAGAAGAAGTTGCTACTACGCGACTAAGAGTATAGTAGAAATTTGATGAAGTCTAGCGGAAGAAGTTGCTACTAAGTAGACACATATAAAAGCAAAGCAGCAGACGCTGCTCATCGAAACGTATGTCAGAGAGGGATGCCAGTATAGTACTATGTGAAACAGAAGACGTTGCTATTAAGCTGAAGCAAAAGTATAACAGAAGCCCCTACTGCTAGCGGAGTTGTTAGAATGTATAACAGAAGCCGCTGCCGCATGCAAGCAGCTGTAAACGTATAACAGAAAGCAATGCTAGCTTCGTTAATTTCTAACAGCTATGTATTTGTTGCTAACAGAAGACGTTGCTCGAATAGAAAGAGATGCATACAACGTCTAGCGGAAAAGGATGCTAGTTTGTCTAACGGAAGAAGTTGCTATTAAGGCAAAGTATAACAGAAGACTTTGCTCGATTACAGTGAGAAGCAAACGTAGAGTGGAAGAGGATGCTACTTTGCTTATGTATAATAGAAGAAGTTGATACTAAGAAGAATAACTTAAAGTAAAGCAGAAATCTGCGTATTAAAGAAGCGGATGCGAATTTCGATTATGTGTAACTGTTGTTGGTAAGTCCAAGAGGAGATAGTTGATCGCTTAGAATACAACGATAAGTAAAAAAGCATGTTATTTAACCAACTTTATTTGCGTTGATTTTTTTTGATAATTATATCGATGCAATAAGTGAAGACCATGTGCAGGGCTTTTAAAAAATAAATTTTAATAGATATTTATACTCCATAGGCACTTAGATTACTAAGGAGATGAACTGGAAAGTCACAATCATGCATATACATATATAGTTAACAAATCTTTACAAAAAATTATATAAATATAAAGTATAAGCAAATAAAAATCAGTGTAATACTTCGGTGATTTACATCAACATAGAAAGCGTTCATAATTATTTAACTTTAATCACAACTAATTCTATTCCATTTAATTTGAATAGAAAATGTCGTTTATGTCAAAGTCTAATTTGAAGTTATCGGAAATGTTGTTGCTATATTCGATAATACTATGCCATGTCATTCCGTTCTTCAGCAAGTCCCTTTTTGCATTTTTGCTTGCTGCTGATTTATGTTTGCCTGTTATTTCACCTGTCGAAATGACACTTTTTAACCGCAGATGTTAACTTCAATAGTAACCGAATACTAAGGTATTTTACTTGCTCCTTACTTATGTTCGCCTAGTATTTCAAATTAAGATTTGTCTTAGTGAGTGTTTAAGGCTAAGTCAACTAACTAAATAGCAAGCGAATGTAAATGAGCAGAAACTAGAATCATTTAGTATTCAGTTACTTAAAATAGACGTAGTTATTGCTGTTGTTGTTAGCTACTTAAAGTTGTTGTATGCGAATATAGTTACATATGTACATATGTGTATGCTAACTAACTGCATTCCCGTTAGACGCACACAAAATGTTGCTTGAAAGAGTCTTATTAGCCGAAGTGCATTTGTGGCAGCTTGCAGCTTGTTTTAATGCTATTTGCGATGAAAGGAAAAGTAAGCAAAGCGCAGCCACACAACTGCAAGCAGCTGCGCTGATTTTGCTTTAAAGGTGAGCCAGAGAGAGAGAGAGAGAGAGAGAGAGAAAGTGAGTGAGTGAAAAAGAGAGCCATATGCAAATGCTCAATGTTACTTCAGTTAATGGTTTGTTTTTCATTTTTTTTAGTTAATGAAATTACCAGGCGACATTTCGTTTCGTTCTTTTATTTTACTCGCTGCCATTGTCTGCCATTGTTGCCTTTGCTGCTGATGCTGCTGCAACTCCCTTTTATTACTGTAGTTGTTGTTGTGGCTGCACACATGCGTGTCTAATTTCAGTTGGCAAAGCAATTTAGTTACTTCGCTTGAGAACTTCAAAACGAGTCAGGTATGCGCTCAGTAAGCTCGCTTTCCTTTTTAGCACACACACACACACACACACACACACACTAACGCACTGATGCAATACAATGCATATGCAAAGCGGCGTTGGGAATTGTGTGGGGGCGTGGCCAGTCATATGTTCAACGCAAAATTATATTTTGCGAAAGACAAAAGCGACTCGACGACTCGAGAATGCGATGCAGCGTTGCAGCGTTGCTGCGTGGAAGACGATTTAATGCATACAAAATGATTTACATGCCGCTGGCCAAAAATAATACTCGAGCACGTTGCAACTTAGAGCTGAAGCTGATGCTGAGCTCAACCACCTCACAGAGAGACAGACAGACATTAAACGCACGCACGGTTGTTGTCAACGAACCCAACAACTGGCGACTGCTTATTTGCCCTGGTCTGTTGCTGGTCTGCCCTCGTTTTTGCTGCCACATAATCAGCAGACGCAGCAGCGCTGAAAAGTATGCTACACTTTTGCCTACGCTACATCCAACCAGCCAGCCAGCCATCAAGCTAAAATCTCTGATGATATGAAATCAACATAAACAACAACAACAACAACAGCAGCAGCAACAACAACATTCAACAGCTGCACTGCAAACGGTAAGAGTAACAACAGCTTTGGGCTTAGAGAGGAGGCGCGTGACGGTGACGGTGTGGGTTGGGTTTGAGTTTGAGTTTATGGCACAAAAGCAACTGCAAATAGGGTTAACAGCCAGTGCAATTTTCATATTACCCAGCAGCAGCCAGAACAGCAGCCAGAACAGCAGCCAGAGCAACATCATCCAAAGTGTAGCTGCACCCTATCTCTAAGCCAGCTTCGCAACTAACCCAACTCCATTCTCAGTCTCATCTTCCCTTTTCTGACCCGGCCAATGCTCCTACTTTTGAACGTGTATGTGTGTATGTGTGTGTGTGTATGTGTGTGTGTGTGTTGGCAATTGAGATGCGACCTCGTGAGGAGTTCGTTGAACGGATTGCAGTTGGTTTTAAACAGCTGCCAAGAGATACATTTCTATAATGAACACACACACACACACACACACACACACACCAGCACCACAGAGAGCTATGTAAATGTGTGTGTGTGTGTTGTGTATGTGTATTTGGGTAATTGTTGCTGTGGAGCAGCAGCAAGCAGCAAGTGCGTTGCCACAACAGCCAGCTGCAACTGCAACTGAAACTGAAACTCCCCGCGGGCCAGCTCTAATTTCATTAATGGCACATTAACCAACACACACACACACACACACACACATTGCTTTATTGATCTCACTTTCATTTTGTATATTGCCAGCCTGAATATCACAATTTATTGTGTGCTCTTTGACCTGATTTTGTAATATAACATATTTGGCTAAAACATTTCACTATTTTATTTATGTTACTTGTGTTTTGCAAATGCTTAATTCATTAATGGCTTAACTAACAGTTTCAATTTCCTTATTAACTATTTCAAAATTAAATAAATATTCCTTTATAATAAATCGAAAGAAGCGAGAAAACGATTTTCTTTGCTCTCTTCGACTTTTTTATTAGCTGAGTTAGCCAAACATTTTACTATTCGCTTTATTAAACTTGTAATTCATTTATTTGTAACACAATTAAAATATAAGTGTTAACTTAATTGTTTGCATAACTAACAGATAGTTGACATTTATTTAAAAATCTAAAATATTATTGGTGTAAGAATTATAATTGATTTGCATAGCGATCGAAGTAATTCCTTAGTTGTCACTTTGTCTATATACTTCATTCTATTCTTTACTTTACTTTACTGGAAGTGTTATTTTTATTTTTATTTATTTAGTAACTATTTCACAATTCAAGAATTTTTCGTTAATTATGATTTAAACGAAATGCAATTGATTTGTTTAACAAAACTTTTTATGCTTGGCAAAGTATTTTCATACATTTCTTTAACTTGACTTTTGACATTAACAAAGTTAGCCAAACACTTATATTTCAATGAATTTTAATATATAATATTTGGTAATTTTATTTGCTATTAATTAACTATTAACTATTTAAAAGAAATACATTTGATTGTGCTTAGCAAAAAGTTTGCTTTGCTTATTCTTACAACATCGATTAACAATATCTTTAATTGGATCTGATCAATGTTCATTCATCATATATTTGCTCGTTTTGTTTCCTTTTTTTTACCTTTTATGTGATTTATGGCTTTTTAATCAGTTGCGTTGAAATTGTGGAAAAGCCGCAAAACTCTTTTGCCAGCTCGGCAGCTTGACAATGTGCTATCCAAATATCCAAATGGCCAAATTAAGCAATGCCTTGTTGTCACTTCCTTTGCACACAGAAAGTGTAAGAGAGTGAGACAGAAAGAGACAGAGAGAGACATATGTGGAATGCTGTCTTCATTAATAACACAAAATGTTGCTCATGGGGCTGTTTCGTCCGTCTGTCCGTCTGTCCCTCTGGCTAGCTGGCTTTTTGGTCCGATACGAACGGAAATGCAAAATTGACAAAGTCAAAATGCTTTAAAGCCCTTCTTTTTTTTTGTTGGCATTATTGCAACGGTCCCGAACATGAGCAGAAAATGCCAAGAAGCCTCTGCATATGAGCTGTGCTGAGCTTAAAAGGCAGTCACTCGATTGCTCCCGTTGTTGCATTGCATTTTTTGTGTTATTTTCGTTTTCCTCTTCTTTTTTTTTTTTTGGGCAACAATGGAGCAAAGATCTGACTAGAAGCTGCTGCTGGGAGCTCACTGGCAACTGGGACCTGCAAGCAAAAGAGTAGAGAGAGCGAGCGAGCGAGAGAGAGAGAGACAGCACTACTCAGCTGGAGCTGAGGAGCGAGCGAGATAGCGTGCGCCATTAAATCTCTTTAGAACTCAATTCTTATTCCCAACGCAATTTATACAACAAAACTTCACAAACACACTCAAAATCATACACACACACGCACACACACATACAGAGAAGGACATGCACACGCTAACAATGCTGCAAATTCACAGGCCAAGAATGAAAAAAAAAAAAGAAAAGAAAAAAAAAATAAGTGATAACAATGCGCCAGAACAGTATCCAGAAAATACTCTTACCGTTGCATCTGTTTAGCTTTGCAGAGCTCTGGCTATCTCACTCTCTCACTCTCTCTCTCTCGCTCTCGCTCTTGCTTGTTAGCTTCAGGCTTCTTCTGATGTGTTGCCAACTATGTGCACTTAAATTAGCTAGCCAGCGTTGCCAACTGTGTGAAAGTGTCGCCATATTTATTTGTAAAATAAGAAGTCAGAACAAAATCCAAATTAAATTAAATAATTTTAGGGCTAAGAAACACAAATATAATAATAAATTGATTTTTTATTTTTAGTATACTATAATAGAGAAAGAATTTTGTGCCGTTGAATTATTGTAAATACATTAAGTAAATTTAAAAAATTTAATAGTAATAATATATAATAAATTAAATATATAAATTATAATAAATTAAAAATATATTTATATGTGCCCAATTTAAATTATGTAATATTAATGCATAACTAAACTTTTTTAATAAAAAAAATGTGTTTAGGATATTTATGACAAAAAACTTGAGTCATAGACAAAATTTTAAAATACTTTTAACAAGTGGTGCAAATTTTTATTTATTTTAACTATTTACCATAGTACTATATTCTGGTATTCAAAAAACAAAATATATTTTTTGCTCTTTTAACTTTTATAAATTTGAAATATTATGAGTATAATAGAATAATAATATTATCCAAAGCATAAAAAAAGTCATTTGCATATTTTACTTCAGAATTTGTTATGTATTTTATTAACTCATTAAATACTAAATTTAATTTAAGGTTGCTGGGACCTTTGACTCTCCTTCGCCTTATTTTATTATTATTTTTAAGCTGAAAAAGTTTTGTTAAAATTAAGAAAAAAATTTGAAGTCATTTGCATAATAAGTAAAAATATTATAATTTTGAATGCTAAAACTAAATGATCGATTTACTGTTGAAGCCATGTACTTAAAAATAAATCGAATTATTTAAGTATTAACAATGATGTAAAAGTAAATGCACTTTAATAATTTTGTTTACATTCACAAAATAATTGAATTGTTACAAATGCGACTTCCTAATATATTATGCCCAACTCAAAGTGTGTGCAAGAGGCGAAAGAATGAAAACGAACTACAAAGTGTGTACACATATGTGTGTGTGTGAGTGTATGAGTGTCTAGTGTGTGTGTGTGTGTGTGTGTGTGTGGACAACAAGAACTGAGAGCTGGCATGACATATGGAGCGGAATAGAAAATAAGCACACGTCAACTGCATAACACAAACACATAGAAAACACACGACGCGACAAAGCCCAAAAAAAAGAAGAGGGAAGGAAAGCGAGCGAGAGAGAGAGAGAGAGAGATGGAGTGAGAGAAAGGGAAAGGGAATAGAAAGAAGAAGCACTGGCCAGGCGAGCATTGAACGGTCCAAAGACGTTGTGTTGCCGTTTACGGCGAGGGGGGCGTGGCACATCGTGGTAAGCGGTGAGTGTATAAAAATGGCGTAAAGCCGTGGAACATATTTATATTTCAGGCACACAAACACGAGTACGTATGCGTGTGTGTGTGTGTGTGTGTAGCACAGATAAAGAAGAAAACAACGAAGCTGCAGCAAAGAACGTTGAGAGCAGAGGAGCATCGAGGCAGCGGCCATGACAGCAAAATAATAACAACAACAACAATGCCATCTGACAACAACAATAATATAAAGGTGCAGCAATGCACAGCACAAATAAAATTAGAGTTGGGAGATGCTGCAGCATACACAAAGGCTAATAAAAGCGAGCGGACATCAGGCATTCCAGCTGCAGAGCGCCAAAAAGGAGAACTTCTTGTCCAAAAAATAACATTCAGAGATCAAGCCAAACACTTTTATGTGGAAGCTCAAATACTCTATAGATTCCAAATATAACATATATTATATAATATATAATTTAATATGTAATTAAATAAATATTAGGTTTAGGGAAAATATATTCTTGAAAGTTGTTATGATTGCTGTTCTGGATCAGTTTCTTAATAAATCTATAAGTAACATACAATATAAACAAAAATAAATTTTTTCAATAATCTATTAATTAATTCAGCAGAATTTCGACATAAATATAGCTTCTAACTTGTATGTTCAATTCTGTTTAAATTATGTTTTTCTTATTATTCTATAATTTGTATTAATTTTAATTTTATAAAACTCTAATAATATATATTTTATCCAATTATTCCATAATTTTTATTCATTCCTACATTCATAGTATATTAAAACGTCTATATTATATAAGCTTATAAAAAATAATATGTTTTATATTTCGTGTGCTATTTAAAAATTCTCATGATGAAAATGTAAAAATGTAAAAAAAGTCTGTGAATTATTTTATAATGAAATCACAAATCTTCTTTTCCACGAAAATTACTAATTTCTCCATAAAATATGAAGCAAATATGCTTCATTATTTGCGAAAATACTTTAATATTTTTTAGATAAATTTGTAATTTTTGTGGAAAAGAAGTTGAGTGATTTCATTATAAAATAATTCACAGACTTTTTTGCAAAGCTGCACACCAAAATTTCTCAATATATAATAAGATAAAAGATATTTAGAATGAAAGAGAGAGAGAGAGAGAGAAAGATATTTTTACAGAAAACAATTTATTGAATTTGTTATATTCTACTATAAAATAAACCAAATATATATTATACTAAGCAAAAATATTTTGATATTTTATGGGTAAAGTAATAATTTCATTAATAAAGAAGTTCTGTGATAAAATATTTCACAGGCTTCTTTTGCAAAACTGAACAATACACGGAAATGTATTGAGAAATAAATGTATTTAAAAAGAAAGCGAGAAATATATTTATTGAGATGAAAAAATGTATTCAGCAAGGAAGAAGGAAAGATATTTAATCAGAGAAAAAACTATTTATTCAATAAGTTATTCTCTAACATATAATAAACAATAGGAAGACAGAAGTAAAGTTGTACTCAAAGTTAGAGTATCACAATAATATTGCGAGTCGAGCAGAAGTTAACTCTATAAAGTGGATAACGGATTCAAATCAACGCAGCTATAAAATCAATTAGAGCTATTTTTCGGCACCCGCCCAGAAGAGCGACAGCTTGATGTGCAGCTAGAGAGAGAGAGAGAGAGAGTGAGTGAGAGAGCAAGAGCGAGAGAGTTTATAGCTACGAAAATAATAGGAGGAACGCTTCCAAATATGAAACTTCATAAAAATGAAATGAAATTGCAATTTGAATACGAGTTTTTAAGAGCCAAAATAGGATACGGGCATGCTATGAATTCTCTGCTGCAAAATGAAATTTTGCTATCATTTTTTATTTTTGGACGAAAAAGTATGCAACGCAAAATTATTTGAAGAGCTCAAGCTAAATTTGATTAAAGCCAAGGGAGAAAGCGAATATTTCATGCATAAATATACGAAATCAAAAATTGTTGAGCAAAAACTAGAAAATATGAAATATTTACGAGCTTAGGAGTTCAATATCCCAGTTTTATATACGCAAGTATTTCTCTTTAAAAAATTCGTAATTTTTGGATATTTGGAAAATATTAAAGTCTTTTATTTGTAATCGCTTTGGCAGATTAGGCGAAAGTACGAGAACAGTTTGATTTTATATAAATCTCTTAACTGGATTCAAAGGTATTGCCACAAATGTCTGGTGGCAAAATGTTGAAAATGTTTGCAACTGAATTTCAAATTCGAAGCACACTCAACTGCACACACACACACAAACATACACGTAAGCTATCGATATACGAAGTGAAGTGGAATTTAGCTCTGGATTTCTTCGTTCTTCGTCTTGTGTTATTTTGTTGCATATTGTGTGTGCGGTTTATGCTGCCCATCGGTTATTATCATCGTTGTACTAGACTACGAATCGTACTTGTGCTCTCTCTCTCTCTCTCTTCTCTCTCTTCTCTATCTCACTCTGTCTATGTTTCCATGTCATTCAGCGTTTGGCTTGAACGACACGCCACCTGGTCAAGTGGTTTGAGCTTAGACTTGAAGGCGGTTTCTCCGTTCGTTCCTCCCTTCTTTCCTTCGTTCGTTCCTCCCTTCGATCCTCCACTCATTTCACCGTTCTTCCCCAGTTCGTTCCTCAGTCCGTTCCTCAGTTCGTTCCCCCGTTCGTTCCTCAATCCGTTCCTCAGTTCGTTCCTCAGTTCGTTCCTCAGTTCGTTCCTCAGTTCGTTCCTCAGTTCGTTCCTTAGTTCGTTCCTCAGTTCCTCAGGTTGTTCCTCCGTTCTATCCTCCGTTCTATCCTCCGTTCGTTCCTTCATTCGTTCGGTTGCCTGTCTATCAAATGCCATCAGTGCAGTCAGCATTTGCTTCGCTTTGCCTTGGCTGTTGTTATTCCGCCAACACAACACGCCTCTCCCCCCGTCACATTCCCATCCTCATTCGATACCTTTCGAATTCTTGTTCTTGTTCTTGTTCGCTTGTCCTTGTTGTTGTAGCCGCTTGATATTTGTTTTCTTTTTGTCTCGTTGCTTGTTTGCTCTGCCTTGGCTGACGATGGCCTATCTCTTGCTTGCTCCTGTTATTGTCCATTATTACCGCTGCTGCTGTTGTTCTTCTTGTTGTTGTTGTCTGGCTGTATGGCTGTCTGGCCGCCCTATTTATGTACATGTCGCATTGCATTGCTTACTCGATGGGGCAGCTCAATGATTATAGCATGAAACCAAAGAATGCATAGAAAAAAAAGTGATTTTACTGTCAACAGCATTATCGGAAGCACACAAGCGGAGACTAGAACCTTAAAGCGTTCGACTGATTTCGAATTTCGAATATCGCAGGCAGCCTGCAGCACTGTTATTTTACATACTCATAAGCCTTATGCCAAAGAGCATAATTTTTCTCGTACTATCTCTATACATTTTCCTTGAAGGCGTATTTTCTGTCAATATTCTTGGAATCCTTGAATGCCCATCGATATTACTGGTTGTTCTGATGATAAAAAATGTATAGCTTGGCGATTTGTTGAATGATTTGGTTGAGTTATGGCTAAATATATAATACTTTACGATAATAAACGATAGATGGCGCCACTCAGTAAGCTTGTGACTTTCTGTATTTCTGCTTGCTGTTCGCCTGTTATTTCACACAGGTGGCCAAGAAGAAAAATAATTGCATCGATGGTTGTTAGTAACTGAATATTAGATAATTCTTCTTGCTGCTCACTTATGAGCGCCTGGTATTTCAGCAGCTGACATGTTAAATCACCTGAAGAGTGGTCATTTTACATGTTCTTTATATTGATTAGACTGTCTTTTTGCCAGAGGATCCTTTAAAATGCTTTTTGCTTACTTTTGAAAACACACTCACCGCCTGCACCTACAACTTTTTAGAACGGATATTTGAAATCCTTTAATGCCAATCGGGACTACTTTGTTGTTGTTCTGATTGGTTAAAAGATTTAGACGCGTTATGGCTAAAAAACGAATATATTATTCTCTTTGCGAGAATAGACGATAGATGACGCCACTCAGTACGCAAGTTACTTGCTATATTTCTGCTTGCTGCTCACTTTTGTCTGCCTGGTATTTCATCAGCTGACTGGGTACTTTTTAAGTAACTTTACTTGATATTTATGTTAAAAAGAACTGTCTTCGCGACAAAGTATTATTCTTTAATTGACTTCGGACATTTTTTGTATATATTTCGGAATTTTTTGACAATTTCTCTGTACTTTACGATAATATTATGGACGGATAATTAGAACTTTTGAAGTTAAATCGATACTAATAGTTTCCCTTATTGCTTTTTTGAAAATAAACTTTATCTCAGCTGTTTCCTTGCGTCATTTTAATGCATTGATATTGCTATGATTGCAATTAGTAACTCTATTGAGTGGAAAATTCAAATAAAAATCAAATTCTTTAACTTTTTCAAAGTAAAAAAAAGGTTGTGCCTAATATTTAAATAAGAACTGCATTGATTTTGAGCATTCACGTGTTATTTCATCAATCGGATTGCTTTTTTGGTCGCCATGCCGACAATACGCATACGCACACACACACACACACACACACACACACAACATACATATACACATACACATACAAGAGCCATCTTTAGCGTGCGCCTACAACGTGATGGCGCCCCAGAAACGCGCAGAGCATTAAATTAATTGTGGGAATATCTCAAGGCGGCCTCGACGAACTTCGCCTTTGTTGGCAGTAATTTGTTGCTGTTGCTGATGTTGCTGTTGTTGTTGTTGTTGTTGTTGCTCTCGCTTTTTACATTTAAACGGGCAGCTGTGTCTGAGACGCGTCAACATGATTAACGGAAATATTCATTTGTGTGCGTGTCTGTGCGAATGTGTGTGTGTGAGTGTATGCGTACTCACGCATATGTATGTGTGTGTGTGTGAGTGTGTGTGTGAGTACCTTGGCCGCCTCTGTGTAGTTTATAAGCATCAACTGGAGCTCAGTTGCAACCATTTTCAGCACTGTGCCAACCGCCTTTGTACGTTTTTAAATAAATGTGGGTCTTTGCAAAATACCCTAGAAAGCACCCCAAAAGAGCATACACAACTGTAAAGAAAGATGCTTTAAATACTTAAAACCGTTGGCAATAATAATTTTTGGAATTCAAATAAAATATTTCAAAATTAATTAGAAAATAAATGAAAGAGATATTATTATACTTCAGGCTAAATATTTTAATTTCTCTATACGAAATCAAGAGATCTTCAATTCAGGTAATATAATTAATATAAACGCAATTTGCGAAAATATAACAATAATTAATACACATGTACATATGACATGTATGACGTGTATGACGTGTATGACGTGTATGACATGTATGACATGTATGACGTGTATGACGTGTATGACATGTATGACATGTATGACATGTATGACGTGTATGACGTGTATTACATGTATGACATGTATGACCTGTACGACATGTATAACATGTATGACATGTATGACGTGTATGACGTGTATGACGTGTATGACATGTATGACATGTATAACGTGTATGACGTGTATGACGTGTCTGACATGTATAACATGTATGACATGTATGACATGTATGACATGTATGACGTGTATGACATGTATGACGTGTATGACATGTATGACATGTATGACGTGTATGACATGTATGACATGTATGACATGTATGACATGTATGACATGTATGACATGTATGACGTGTATGACATGTATGACGTGTATGACATGTATGACATGTATGACGTGTATGACGTGTATGACATACATGTCATAAAATTCCCGAAATTCCCTCTTCAATTGAGGTAATGTAAATAATATAAACGCAATTCGCGAAAATATAACAATAATTAATACACTATGTATGACATGTATGACATGTATGACATGTATGACATGTATGACATGTATGACATGTATGACATGTATGACATGTATGACATGTATGACATGTATGACGTGTATGACATGTATGACGTGTATGACATGTATGACATGTATGACGTGTATGACATGTATGACATGTATGACATGTATGACATGTATGACATGTATGACATGTATGACGTGTATGACATGTATGACGTGTATGACATGTATGACATGTATGACGTGTATGACGTGTATGACATACATGTCATAAAATTCCCGAAATTCCCTCTTCAATTGAGGTAATGTAAATAATATAAACGCAATTCGCGAAAATATAACAATAATTAATACACTATGTATGACATGTATGACATGTATGACATGTATGACATGTATGACATGTATGACATGTATGACATGTATGACATGTATGACATGTATGACATGTATGACGTGTATGACATGTATGACGTGTATGACATGTATGACGTGTATAATAATAAAAACGAAAGCATAAGTTTCTATAAAATTGGTCGAGGTCAAATAAAATATTTTATATTGCATTTTTAAAGTTGAAAATACTTACATAAGAAGATTAATAAGTTGAACAATAACATGAAATGCTTAATAATAATGTAAATTAATAAGTTCTTTCAAACATAATAAAAATACAATAGATGAATTATATTTTGTGTACTTTAATACACATAATTAAATACTAAAAACCTAAATAAATACCAACTACTTTAAATTAAAATAGCTTAGACTCAAGTATATTAATATTTGTGTTTACAAGCATTTAAATTCCCCTTTCTTGCACCTATTTTTGGGGAGCTACTTCATAAAGTAAACAATTGTTAAATAATTAGATTCATTAAAGCTAATAAAAGTGCAATAATTGCATTAAAGATAATTAATATTTTAGCTTTGCAAATATGTTGGACAAATTAACAGCGTGTAATTGAATTTTCTAGAGGGTATTTCAGTGGTCGTCAATCCCTTTTGGTTGTAAGCGATTCCAACTTGTTTTTTATAATTAATTGACACATGTGCAGCGGCAGCGGCCGCGGTCGCATGCCACGCCCTCTGTGACGCCCTCTGTCGCCATGCAGCCGGCGGGCAGCGTCCATCAACACTTGGCGCATCGCATTAACTGTTATTATTATTTATTATTTTCGCTGGGTTTTCACTCGCTCGCTTTCTCTCTCTCTCTCTTTGTCTCTGTCTCTCTGCCTTTATTTCACATGCTGCTGCTGCTTTTCCGACAATTTTCCTCATTTTTGTTGCTGTTGTTGTTGTTGTTTTTGGGGGCTGCGCAAATAATTAAACTAAAGCGGCCTCGACTCTGGCAGCGGACAGAGGACAAAGGACAACGGACAGCGGTCGCTGTTCAGGGAATCGCCGCCAATTCATTTTGCCGCATTTTAAATGCTGAAAGTCATTTACAAAAAAGGGATCAAAAGGATATCAACAGTGTGTTGGCAAAAGGCGAAGCGAAGGATGCATCAGCTGCGAAGACTGTGTGCGTGTGTGCTCAGTGAAAATTTATTGTTTTTGCCATTAGCGCTGGCAAATGCGCGTCGAGCAGAGCCCACAGAGAGGCCGAGTGAGATGGCAACAGCAACAGCAATAGCAAAGAAAGAGACAGCGAGAGACAGAGCTCGTTAATGTGCGAATATTCATTAAGCGCATTGTGGGCATGGTCACGATGAGAGGCGAAGCGAGGCGAAGCGAAGAAGACGCCCACGTTTTGTTAATTGTAAACAAACGTCCGAGCGACGCGAAATAAGACAATTTAAGCGGCGAAAATTAATGCAAATTATAAGAACACAACAATAAAATGCATTACAGTTGATCAATATAAGTTTTCACTTTACATGACGAAGCTTTGAGCACTCAATTATGCAACAGGAGTAAATACGAAGAAACACTTCATCAAATGACCATCTTACGATTGTGTATTAACATTGAAATTAAACTAAATAAATAACAATAAATTCAAGTTTTATTTAACTTCTTGAACTATGTAGTATATTCAAAAAATTAAATACCATTTTGTTGCACTTAAATTTGGGAAAATCATCATTCGATTTTAGAAACACTTTTGAAAGTCTCAACATTAAAGAAGTAAGAAAGCTAAATAATAGCAAAACAGTGCGGTCTTAAAATATACCTAATATATTATTATATTATAGTAGTAGTATATTTGTATTTTAGTGGTATATTGATTTGATATATTTTAAGAATTATACCGCATTGTTTTGCCCTTAGTCAAAATGGCTAGCGGGTAACTTTCTAACTTGTTTTTAATAAAATGCTTTCCTTGACTTTCAGAAAATAATTGGTTTCAATTCAGAGTGAGTTTAAAATATCGTGCCAAATAATTTTAAATTATTGCAATGAAATGTGAAATTCTGTGTTTGGCTGTCGAAACTCATCATCGGTTATTCGGACAGTTAATCATATCAATAATAATTTCATAAGATTATTAGAAATCGGCTAATAAACAAAAATTAGAGATCCAATCCAAAGTTTTAAAATTGTTGTATGCTTTAAGAATTTTGAAATGATTTAATTACTTCATTTCATCTGAAAGTTTGAAATGCTCTAATGAGTTTAAATTAATTAAATATGTACATAGTTTTCATTCAAAAACAATCTTTGCTTTGCATAGCTTCTTACTATCGATAACTCCTCTTTTGCCTACTATCGATAACTAACTTTTTCTGTTGTCGCACTCGAAGACGCTTTTTGCCCCTTTACGTATTATTTAATTTCACCTAAAAGTTTTAAATGCTCTAAAGAATTTAATTATAATTGTACTAAGATAATCTTTGGTTTTTATAGCATCTTACTATCGATAACTGAACTCTTGCCTACTATCGATAATTGACTTTTTCTGTTGCCGCACTCGAAGACGCTTGCTGCTCGTTAGCCAATTGTGTGGCTAGTCGTTTGTCTGGCCATTAACCGGCTTGAACTTTACCTGCATTGCCGCGAATGTGTCTTTGTGTGTGTCCCTCGCCCTTTCGCGAGGTTGTCTTCTCGACTGGGTTGACCCGAAAACTTTTACCACTTGCTGGGCCATTGTTTGTCGTTTTGTAAAATCGACGCATTGCCCCGATCCCGTTGCGGATTGAACTGAGTCTGCAGCTCTATGGCATCGGCGGCTGCTGCGACTCTACAGCAATTAAACACCGGGCGGTCTGGGAGCGCGTGACAAGGTGACCAAGAGCCATCGAAGTTCGTTGGCGGCGACAATCAATTTACCTGGCCGACGCGGCGAACTCTTGTCTATGGGATGAGCGGAGAATAGTGCAAAGAGAGAGAGAAGAGAAGAAGAGACGTCTGATAAATGAGAAAAGTTTTAATGCCGGGCGCTCAGGTTGGCTCATTGGCATTTTTACGATGTCGGCGATGTTGGAGATGTTGGAGATGTTGGAGATGTCGGTGGCTGGCCTAGGCCCAGGACAAATAGGCAACAAATGAGACGAGTCCGGGATGCTTAATAGAAAAGCGCAGCGTATGCAAGATGAGTGGAGCTGGAGGGCAGCTAACCGAAATGATGAGAGGGACGCAACGGTGGGGAATGGACAACAGACCCGCCGCTGGCCGAGTGGGGCACTTAAAACTTTTTAGCATGCAACCGCGGACGCTGCTGCAGCAGCAGCTGCAAACTTTTTGGGGCCGCAAACAAGACTCGCAACTAGCCGACATGCGGGTAAGGACATGGATGAAGATGAGGACGTAGATGAGGACAGAGGAAGTGGAAGTGGAAGTGGATGCGGACACGATATGAAAGGGCGTTGGCGTTGGCGTTTTTGCTGCCAGCCACCGCTAGCAATTAAATGCAGAGCAACAAGCTGAAAGGTTCATCGCTGATATGAACTATGTTTGCCAGCCCCTGATGAAAGCTTTATTAAACCAACGAGATACTCTAACTGGCATTGTCCAAAGCAGACATTAAATGAATCGATGGTTAGTACTCTGTTAAACACTTTTGAAGAATCAACGTTATTTTTAATTATTACATACTGCATATTATTATATATTATGTTACTCACATTGTCTTATCGTTAATGTAATATGCTTAAGTAAAAAAATGCTTAATTGACATTCTCGTTTTACGTTTACTTGCCAAATTGTCTTTCTACTATTATTCGACTTCAAATCAATTACTACTTCAAAATCAATTAATTAATATCATGAAACATTGCCAACAGAAATTTATCCACAGCTGTAATTCAAGACCAAGTTTTGTGTTAAACATGAATTAAATAATCTATTATAATATCAATATTTTCTGTTTGAAATATATTAAATAATTATTTTTCTTTCTTACTAGTTTTTAAATATTTAGTTACATTTCTTTATATTTGTATTATGTACACTTTTTCACAATCTCTTTACGATTGAAGTAAGCTATTCTAATTTCAACAGTTTCTATAAGAAATAAATAAACTAATTATTTGTCCTTCTAATTTCCTTCTAAATATTTGCTTAGATTCAATTGTTTATGGGTGTAAGCTCCTTTAAAAACTGTTTAAGATTGAAATGTGCTATTAAAAATTCAATAGTAACTTATTATGATTGATCGTTTTTTTTTCTTTAAAAACGTTTTATATTAATTTATTTAAATAGACAATTTGTAGAATTAGTAACTTAAGAACACAGTTCTAAACACAAACTATCACTTTTGATGTACTTAAAAAAAACATTATTATAAACTTCAAATTTAATTAACTTTGCCTATTTGAAAAAGTAGAAGTCAACTTTCAATTAAAATTTATTGCCTAAAACATTCTTAGCGTATTTCAGCTTCGACAAGCTTTAATTAGAAACTTGTTCTCTAATTTAACTTATTTTGAAATTCATTTTTTTACAAGCGCGCATTCATAGTTAAACAGGTCATTGAATAAAAAAGAGCAGAGCACAGTTTCATTTAACAAATAGAAAGAAACAAAATATAATTTTGTAGTCTGCAAAAATAATGAAATAAAATTAAATTTGTGAACTGACTGCAAACATGATGGATTTAAAAAGTGTTTTAAGGCAAGGCGATGAGTTTATTCCTGTCGAAATGTAATTTCACAAGAAGTCTATTTTATTCCTAGAATATCGCCATAGGGTTGTCACGTATTCGTAATTGATCTGTATAAAGGATATTTATGCTCTCGAGTTAGAGTATGTCCTAGGCAAGGGAAAATTAACAATGATTTTATGGGGGAGGCTTGTTTTTTTTTTTGTTGAGGCTGAGTGAGTGGCAACCAGCAAAAAAAGAAAACACAATGCTCTGAAAAGCCAGAGAGAGAGGGTAGAGAGGGAGGAGCCGAAAAAAAAGGAAACCCTAAAACTATGAAAGCATCTGACTGTTGACCGCCTGTGCAATTTTTGGTGACCACCGAACGCAGCGCGCGGCAACAAAAGCGTGACAAAAAACGTGACCGAGAAACTTTTCCTCTGGTGGGATGGGTTCTTTTTTTTTGAGGATGGAAGGAGAGGGGTAGTTGGAGGCGCCTCCACTTTGTGGCGGGTTTGTGTCTGTGCTCGTGGCGGCGCCAACAAATTTCAATAAATTACAGTTACATTTGCCAAAGTCAGCAAACGGACGAGGAGGAGGAGGAGGATGACGCTCGTCGTCGTCGTCGTTCTGCTCGCTTAATGGCTCCGCCGTCAACTCTAGGTTCCTCTCCTCCTCCTCCTCCTCCATATTCTCTTCATTCCCCTGGCCATGCCACTGAATGCATAATTCAATTTGTGTTAAAGTTTTGTGAGTGCGTGGCACTCGCGTTGTCGCCGACGGCCCTCGTAATGCGGCACATAATTCAAGCCAAATTCCAGCGGGTCCTACCAACCGCCCTCCCTCTGCACTCCTCCTTCGCCTACGCCAATGGTTGGGTCAATGTGTCTCAGTCAGTGCTGGGTGCATACAGCATACAACTCAGATTGTCAAATTATATTCAAGTCTGGCTTCTGGCCATAAAGATCACAGAGAGCTTTAACAGTGGCAGTAATCATGTGATTAACATTAAAAGTAAAAGTAAGAGGAGCAGAAACACTAAAAGAAAGAATAATAATAAGAAATGTAATACGTTTAGATATATTTCAGATATCAAACACATTAAGTGCAACTGTAATTGGGAGATTAATATTAACAGTAACAGTAAGACTAATAAAAAGAATAAGAATATAAAAAGAAAGGAGTAACATGTATATTAACATTTAAGATAGCAATAACAGAAAGAATAAAAGTTGCAGCTAAATTAATAAGAAGAATAAGAATAACATTACAGATGAAATAAACTTAGCAATTATATTAAAATTTAAGTTCTCATCAGGAGTGGCAGTAAAAGTGGGCGTAAAAGTCGGTGTAAAACATTAACAAGGCTAATAAAATGAATAAAAGTAGAAAGTATAATATGCTTAAAAAATATAAATGAAATAATATAAATATACTTATACATTAAAGATACCAGTAACACTTTGAATAAAAGCCAGAAACTTGCAGGAAGAGTTATAAGAATAACAGAAAAAGCTAAATTAGCAATCTGAGTAACATTTGAGTTATTATTAGTGTAACATTATCAGTGAACTTAACAGTGGCAGCAAGTATTTCAATAAGTAAAAACACAAAAAAGTAGCAATAAGATTTGCATTTGAATACTTAGTCACTACACTTAGTTAGAATGTTTTAAGCCGTTCTTGATTTGAGTAAATTTAGTTTTCTGTTTAACAATAACAAACCGAATATGAGCAACAATAAAAGTTAAAGTTAAAGTAGAAAAGTCAGCATAATATATGCAGTATCATTAACAGCAACAGTAACATTAACATTACCAGTAGCAGTAAAAGTAACAGCAACTGTAGCAGTTAAGCAGACAGTAAAAATTGGATCAACAACCACAGAAAACGGAACTGTTCCCTGAAATAGTCAAATTAATTAGGTATGAGACGTATCGCTTCCTGTTGATTTGTTGTTGAGAGTTGCAACTATTGGGAAATTGTTTTCTTTCCTTTATGTGGTGTGGCGAGGAGTGTGGAGAGGAGAGGAGACGATGGTTCGACTACTCGTGAGTGCAGCACGTGAAAGGCAAGTGAATAAATGCGGCAGCATCAACGATACGCGTGTGGCGGCCATAAATCAGAAGCTCCACAGACGGAGTCAGAGTCGAAGCAACTTTGGAGCTGATTACGTAGCCAGAATTGAGCAGAGAGCAAGGCAAAAGAAAGAGAGAGAGAGAGAGAGAGGAGGAGAAGCCACTGGGCAGGCGAGAGACAACAACGAAACTAACAATTTTGTGGGCTAACTGTGACGATGTTGCCGATTTTACGCTACATTTGCCGCACGATTGTCGCTGATGGGTGCTGGATGCCAACGTTAGTAAAGAGGAGGAAGAAGAGGGAAGGGGGAGGGGGGGAATGCGGAAACGGATGTGGAACTGGAAACTGGAGCAGCTAGCGATGCTAGACATTGTCTGACCAGGGTCCGCCTTGTTGTTGCCCATATTACATACTTGAGTGCACTTATTTATTTGCTTGTATGTCAACCTGCATACGTATGTGTGTGTGTGTGCGAGTGTGTTTGTGTGTGTGTGTGTATGTGTGACTGCCATTTTTCTATTTTGCGATTTCAATTTGTCTATTGTGCGGCACGGCCAGCAGACAAATGACTGAGCCAATGGCATGAGGCAGACGCAGAAAAAAAACCGAAGAAGAGGGAGACACCAAGAAAAAAAAAAAAACAGAAAAAAAACAGTCTGACTGAGACCGAAAGGCCAAAGGCAAAAGGACGCCCGGCTCCTGTTCTTGATTAACCTATTATGATCATTTGATTGCTCGATTTAATTTTCCATCGTTTTTTCGTCGTTCGTATTCTTACGTCTTCGTCTTCTTCTTCTTCTTCTTCTACTTTGCCTTTGCTTTCAAGTCACAAGAAGGAAGAAAACTTATTTTTATTTTGATTCTTTTCGAAATTGAATTTCTTTGATGACTTTTGGGCCTGCACAGTGTTTGCCTCGTATTGCATTCAACAGACAACAGCAACAACAACAACAATAACAATTGACCCTAAATTCATTTTCATTATAAGCTTTTGGCCTTCTTCCCCAACCCCTTTTCCTTCCTCTTCCCCTCAGCTGGATTCGAGCAGTGTCCCATTTTATTTTGATTTTGTTCGGGTCATTTTTATTTTTGAATTAATTTCCGTTTTTATTGTTGGCATTCGTAATTGTTGTTGCTTAATATGATTATGTTTCCTTTTTTTTTTCTTCTCCATTTAGCCAACGTGCATAACGATTTGTTCAAATTTCCAACAAGTTGACAAATAACTCATATATATAAAATAAGTGTGAAATGCTTGAACAAATGTGTGTGGCTTTCCCATATTAAGTATACGCTATTGTCAATAAATTATTCATTATGCATGTATTTGCAATGTTATATCCACGAATTGAAACACACTTCTTTCTCTATGTATTGCAGGGTATTGCATAAATCAAAAGCTGATTAAGTGTCATTTTTCACGCATAAATAAATTTAATTTGAATTATTGAGCAACAACAAACAACGCTCATTGAGAAACAATGACCACAGCAGCGAGGAGAGCAGCAAATGTTATCAACGTTTTCTTTGCCACCCGATTGCAAAAGGAGCATATTCAAAAATTCGACTTGTTCTGCTTTGATTTGCTTTATTGAAATACTTGTAATTAAAGTACAATACGAAAGTAAAGCAATCTTAATTATATAATTTCCTTTCTTCGATTGAATGTTTACTTAATAAGATTCATACTTAAATTTAAGAAAAGAAATTAAATAATAACATATCTTATATTTTATTTAAAACATTTTAAAAACAATAAATATATTAAAACTAATGCTCACTATTGTAAACTAAATATATTTGAGTTGCTCTAAACCAGATGATTCTTTTTTTTTGCTTACTATTTTTCGTCTAGTACTTCATCTGCTGATTTGATAATTTGTTCTTCTTGTAGTTTCGAATTTTTAAAGCAATAGACAAAAAAAAACATATTCTTTTTAAGTTCACTATATATAGCAAGTAAGCAAGTGAACTTCTGTCCTTCTGCCTTCTCATGACAATGACAGCTCTTCTGTTTTTAATGCCCGCTTTTAATGGTATACTAAGGTTATAAGCTTTCTGAAACTGGGGACTGCGTTACGGATTATCCACAAATCAGACAAATAGCAAGCCCATAGACAATCATAACGGCAAATAAGTCTTCTTTTCAAATGTATGGAGTGATTTGAATTAAAGATCAAAGATCGAGATTACTGTTCAGCTTCAACTGAAATGGAAATCACACGCAAAGTCCTTAACAGTCTGCTTTACGCCTTATACGCGATTAATCTACACTTCCTCATGCCCGCTTATATGGAAGTTCTCCTTAAGGTTCTATTGCAAAATATGCTGAAAATTTACGTCCCATCGAACAATGTCAACTGAGTACAAGCTGCAAATTGTCTATAGGGATACCTTGATAGCTGGGTTGAGTAGTGCAGGAGGTTCAAGACAAGTTTCCCCTACCCAAGCTATCGATTTCTAAAGTGTGACCTTAGAGGCAGCTATCCAAGTATTTGAAATATAATAATTGGAATTGCCCTAGACAAAAGTCTTTTGGCTGCTGAATTAAAGAGAAGTCAAATATCACTTGGTGCTGAAAACTTGACCTATCCTAAATATTTCCTCAAGACTTGTCTTTGAGGTTTTTGTAATTATATTTCTATTACTTATACTATTATTTATAATACTACTTAAATTAAAGTTGTAATTTCTTAATAAATCGAAAAATAAAAAGAATAGTTTGGAACTAATTAAATAAACATAAATATTTCTCAGTATTTTGAGCAGAAAATGTATGCATATTTTTTAATAAGAAAATTACTATTTTCAATTCTGTTTGATTAGGCAAAACTCTGGCAAACTCACCGATCAGCCCTCGGTGTTTTGGGCAGGCGACCCTAAAGCTATTGGTATGCAGTTTCTGTTAGCCTGCTCGCAGGCGGCTTTAAGCCAAATGCCAATTTTTGTTGCCAATGGGCAAATGCCGATGAGCTTTTCAATCGACTGTTCAACATGGCGTATGCTTATCAAATTAACGAATTACGCGCTTCACAATGCCAATGACATTTCCCGTATGCGGTTGCAATAAATGATAATCGCACCGACACAGAGCAAGTGTGCCCGCACACACATACAGAAGAGGAAAGGGGGAGGTGGTGGGGTAGGCAACGCTGCGGCAACAACGACCGAAAGTCGTAAATTCCAAAGCTGCCGCAGAAAAACAGGCCGAGCGCGAGCGAGCGAGTAACTGGCTGCACAGCACAACAATGCAAACAATGCCACAAATGCACAAAATACACCCCCACCCACTTTTGTCCCCCCCTTCCTTTGCCACAGTCAAAGCTAGAGACAGAGTCAGGTCCTGGACTCTCTCGATGGCAATGGCAATGGCAACAAAAACCCAGCTCGGAGGCCGCCGTCGCCGCCGCCGTTCGACATAATTAAAAGCGCGCGCCGTTTACGCAATTAATGAACTCTCGCCAAATTAGGCTGTGGCAGCGCGACAAGCAAATGGCCAGGACGCGACGCGATGCGATGCGACGTCAACGTGGAGGACAAGCGAACGGCCAGCCCAGGATGTCCCCTCAATGACCGCCTGCGCGCTGCGGTTGCGGTTAGTTCCGCCCCCTTCTCTTTCTCTGGCATTCTCGTCGTCCATATGCCACATCCTGCATCCCACATCAAGAGAGGCGGGGAGGAGGCAAATGGCGCCCAATGACGGTGCAGAAAAACCGCCGCTTTTGCCGCATTGCAGGGCCTTTGTTGCAGATGGGCAGACGACAGCCGCAGTAATGGCCGCCAGTAAAACAACTGAGTTGCCAGAGCTCATTCTCTACCCCTCCCTCTCTCTCTCACTCTCTAACGACACGTCGTCTGTCGTCTAAGCACTGAACTGAATGCTGTGCAAAGCTGAAATCACAGAATGCACAAGTAATTTTAAGTCCCTCCCAATGAACTGTTGAGCCAACGAAATTGATTGCAGCAAAACATATAGCATACAGAAGTTGTGTGTGTGTGTGTGTGGCAGCAGTATTAACGACACTGGTCATCACAATTATCGATAACAATCATAATCGATTCAGTTGAACATGCAAATACTACACATGTCGTATACGTAATATTCCATCTGTGAACGCATTTGTCAAGTTAATGAAACGTAACGAAAACTAACAGTTTTTTAGTTTTGTTTTTTTGTTGATTTCGTTGTGAACCAACTTGCGGTGGCTTTGAACCGGTTTTGCTGCAGAATGTGACGAGTTTCGAATATATAATTAAATACTGGTTGTAGCTAGAGCTACATACGCATTAGTTGGTGAATGGTTTTTTACTGCTTCACCCCAACTATTAGCAACTGGCAATATAACTAATTAATATAGTATCTTAAGCTGGAAACTTTGATAGGAACAAATTGAAAGACAACTTGAAATTTGAATTCTAAACTCTGAATAAATAATACAGAACATGAACTATGAACGTGAATGAAATATTCCGTTGCCAAAATGATCGGAAAAGATTAAGTCTGAAAATGAAATTACACAGTCTAAATTAAAATATGAATCATGAACTAAACACGTGAAAGAAATTTTCCATTGCTCAAGCGGCCTGAAACGATTTCGTTACGTCTACATAGATTTTTAATGTCTATTGATGTTTTTTTTTATACCCGCTACCCATAAGAAATGAATGTAATAGAAGAAATGTATGTAATATGCAAAAGAAGGCATATCAAACCCTATCTCAGAGATAGAAGAGATAGGAAATGTACATATAATTGGACAACACTTGTTATGTCTTAGATACTCAGTATATTTTGTACACTATGGTATCTTTCGAATGCAGTTGGTATATAAGTTTACAGTAATTGTTGTTTGTCAAATTTTCTTCACATCTGTTGCTTAGTTAAAAGAGTATAATCAGTTAAAAATACCAAACATAGCCTATATTTTAGTATTTTTGTGGTATATCAATTTGGTATATTTTAAGAATAATATCGCACTGTTTTACTTCTATTCAAAATGAGTCAAGCACATTCGACTGTAGCACTCTTACATGTTTTATATATACCATATACATATTATATGTATTTTTAGGTTCATATAAACTAATGTGAAGTCTAAGAATTTTTCTATTTTTATTTTATGAACTTTGAAAATGTAGTAGATTAGTACATTTGACTGTAGTCTTCCGTCACTACGATTAGAAACATATGCTAAGGGTAATATTATATTTCGTATGAAAAATCCGAGCTGTCATCAAAATGCAGAAGACAGTTGAAAACAGTTTTGTTTGCGGTTTAAAGGCCTTTTTGACCTTTTAACTAATAAGTATGAAACGTGAAAACACTTCTCACTAATAGCTGTCATTTTGTAATGATAGTTTCACTCATGAATGAATCGAAATCGATTTGGATTTCGACCTCCCCGTAATGCATAATTTGTCAGCACTTTTCCAACACCGTTCACTACTAATCTATATATCAATGTTGCGACATTTTTGTCATTCATTTATCAAGCACTTTACGCTTTCTGAAGAACATTTCAAGAGAGACAATGGCAAATAGTTTCGCAGTTGCTGCAACAGTTTTTGCATTTTGTGTGTTCATATAGAATTTTCATTAAAATCGGATTAAATTCGATTGGCAATTGTGGCGCTGTGAAGAAAATGTTGCACTCCAGCGAATGGGGGGGATGGGGAGCAGGGGGTAAAGTCAACCAATGAAACCACAAATACCGAGTTGCAATCGAAATTTGTGAGTACACAGGAATTGTTGAATGATTTTTCGGGTAGCAGCACAAAATGCCATAATGGGGGGCAACTTTAAATGCCGCTGCTTTACACGCAATTCAATAATTTGTGGTCAATGTCATCAATGTAATTACAATTGCCCCACAAACCATGAAACACACCCCCCACCCCGCCTCTTCCTCTTCCAGCCACGCACACAAAACAGAAACAGAGAGAAACGAATCAAACCCCAAACGCAAAAACCAAACCAAGCTGAAAAGTACACAGAGAAATTGAAACAGACTTCGATTGTTGTTATTGTTGTTTGTGTCATTTTGTTGTTGCCATTTTGCCACTGTTTATTTTTGTTTATTTTCTTGTGTAGTGCAATTTCTTTTCATTCAATATCAATTCGCTTCTCTGGCGCACAAAACTTTACAATTTCATTTCACATTTCACATTTTTCTCCATCACTTTTGCTTCTCATTCTTTTCTGACTACAAGTGAGGATAGCAATAATAATAGTAATAATAATAATAATCATAATAAAAAAAAAAATACTTATAAACACGGAAAAAAATATATAAATGTACATAGTTGGTATATAAATTTACAGTAGTTGTTGTTTGTCGTTTTTTCTATTTTCTTCACTTGCTATTTTGCTGTTGCTTAGCTAAGAGCATAATCAATAAACGCGCGATAAACCGAAACGGGGGGTGTAAAAACTTCCAACTTAACAGTTAAATTAATAAATTAAGGGTTCGCGAGCGAAAGAAAAAAAAAAGTATACATTTGTTGTATATTATATATATGCATTTATATATATATATACCATATATATAGATAGTGTGATTGAGAACTTGAATCTCTCAAAATGCCACAGTTTCTCAGTGTTCAGTGTTGTTTAGTTGGCCTTCTTCTCGGACTCCGTTGGCGTTGTGGCAGCTTCTGTAGTTGTTGCTGCCGCATCTGTTGTTGTTATTGGTGTGGTTGCTGCTGCTGCTGTTGCTGCCACAGTGGGGGAACTGGCCGAAAGGTCCAAGTCACTGGCGCTGTTCTGTTGTGTGAAAGATAAAAGCCGCAAGTTGAAAGTCGCGAGAGATTAGTGAAATTGCAATTGAAGTGTCGATGCAAATAAATCAAAAGAAATCAGCGAAATGTTCAACTCTCTCTTTTTCTCTCTCTCTCTCTCTCTTCTCCAACTTACCTTCATCTCCTTGCGCAGCTTCATGGACTTGCCCATGGACTGAAGGCGATAGCGTTCCTTGGCACGCTCGCGTATCTTTTCGGGCACCACCCACAACGTGGTGGCCATGTTGCCGACGAAGAGCAACAGGAACAGACCGGACATCACCGACACATGCCACGGCGCATCGGGGGGCGTGTAGGCGAGCTTGTAGAGCGTCCAGGCATTGTACGCCTGGAAGGCATAGCCGATGAACAGGAAGGGCAAGAGGAAGCTCAGACCGCGCCACATCCACGAATGGAAACCCTCGATGGTGATGTCCATGTTGTGACGCTCGCCGAGCGCCTTAAGTCGATACAACAGACCCTTCTGGTAGCCAAACTGCAAATACTGGACAATGCCTGCAAGTAGAGAGTGAAAAAGAAAAGAAAATACAGATACATCCAGATAGATAGCTGGAATATAGTATATATTGTATTTACTTACTGATGTACACATTGAAGTACATGAACTGCTGGCGAAAGAGTTGCCAGTGTTCGCCTTGGGGCCAAACGAGCAAAACACCAGCGGCCACCGTCGATATGAAGTGATGGGCACGCCACCAGCCCTTGATCCTGGAGCCATTCACCTTCAGTATGGACTCGCGAATGGTCAGTGTGCAATAGTACCAAACCAGCAGAAAGATGAAGGCCAATTCCAGAGCTCTGTGTGATGGAAATGATGATGATGATGATGCTGCTGGTGAGGAGTGCGCGGATTGAGATTGAGATTAATGCCACTCACCTGTAGTTAAATATCAAATTGAAGAATGCCATTATCAGTCCAATAACGTTGAGTATTAATTTAAACTTTTCATAGTCATCTTTGTAGCGAACTTTGTCGTTTCTGTTCAGAATTGAGACGTTCACATCGCCCAGGATAATCTACAAGAAGTGAAAAGAAAATAAATAAGCAAAATAAGGGGACAAAAAACAAATTGTTGAAATGAAACGAAACGAAACGAAAGAAAAACTGTAGAGTAAACGCAAATTGGACGCGGAGTGCGGAAAACTGGTTTCAAGTAGCAAATTGTCGCTAGCTCGCTGGCTTGCTCGCTTGCTCGAAAAAGTTACTTCGCAATGCAATTTGTTGTGCAAAAGTGTGCCCAACTCTCACCTGCAAGTAACGACCCGATTTTGCCGGCAGCGATTGCTCAATTTCATGCAACTGCGCCTTCCGCTTCAGCGACATCTTTACCAGATCATCGAGCTTCTCCTTATCCGATGGCCCACCGGGCGACGGAAATCTGCAAAAAGTCAAAACAAATCAATTGTTTAATTCTGTTTAACTTTGCTGCTGCTTTTGCGTTAACCTTATTATATGAAAAGTACTTTCAGCTAGGGAATCGAGTTTGAAAGTAATTGCAAAATGTGATTTAATCTGGATTTTTTCATTTAACTTAAATTACTATAAATACGGGTATTTAGATTTATCCAGCATATTGTTGCATGACCCAGAATTCCCTCATAATTCAATTGCAATAATAATAATTAAACAGCAAAAGTTCCATCATAATTTCATGCGCTCGAACTTTAAAAGCAAGTTGAAACAAAGCACAGTTAATTGCTAAAGTGTGATGAGATATCATTAATTATCATCAAACTTTTTTGTCAGAGCTAATTATTGTCATGTTTGTGCACCTTGCGCTTAATACGAAAATTAATTTGTTTTTGCACGAAAAAAGAAAACAAACAATTTTCTGAAGGTTACAAAAAAATAAGCGAATAAGAAAGTTACAGTCGAGTTTGCTCGACTGCGAGATAAAAGCAAAGCAACGCGGAAGCTGAATTATCGTTAAAATATACCAAATTAATATATACAAATTACTAAAATATACCAAGAGCTGTGTTTGGTATTGAGATGTATTACTGCACTGAACATATAATACATTAAAAAAATATAACACTTGTATCAATAAAAATATACTAAATTAATATACCATGAATGTTAATATATACCAAAAGGTATATTTGGTATATATAGGCTATTGTATACAAAATAATATACACAACAATGTATGCTACTGGTATTGTCCATAAATATATATACCAGAAATACTTAAAAATACCAAAAGCCATATTGCATATATGTATAGATATACTGCTGCGTTAAACATAATATACAGTTCCCGATTTTAAACAACATATCGGTGTAACAATATACCAAATTAATATATGGCATAATTAAAATATACCAATAGTCATACTTAGTATATGAATATACTATTACATTTAATATAGGACCATAGTATATGAATATACTATTACATTTAATATAGGACCATAAAGTACAATATAACTGGTTGTGATGACGGTCATCAAAATATTAAACAAAATACTAAAATATAAATACTATACTTGTATACAAAATACTAATTAAACTAACATTAAAACTGAAATTTTGTATAATTAAATATAAATTATACATAATAAATATCGAATCGTTTTTAGTAATATCCAGAATAGCTTTAAGCTTAAGTTTTGTTAGGGGCAAAAGAAAAAGACATTTCTTGCACAATTGATTGAATTTGGAATTTGGTTTAAAAATGAAATCCAAATCAAAATCAATTCACCTCGGAAATTTCAATTTGGTTGCACGTCAAAGTTCAATTTAGACATAATTGATAGTTATCTACATAAATTATAGATGTACCCAAAACTATACATAGAATATTCACATCTATACATCAGTCTGAACGACGCTTTTGTTGTTTCACCTGTGTTTCACTTTTATTAGTGCTGGGGCATTTTATCAATTGCTTGCATAATTCATGTTTTTATTTTTAAACATCCAATAAACGATAGGGTAAAAAAAAGTAACGCTGATAAGCGGACACATACGACATACGACATTCGATACGGTTCGATTTGGTTTCCCGTTCAGCGGGCAAAAAAAAGAATTTGAAATACTTTTTGCTAAAACTGGAAAGTACTCGAATGGGGCTCGTCTGATAAGTTAGAACATTGTTTAACGTACTATAATCAATGGAATTACTTGCAAATTTGCTAAATCAATTATGTAATGCAAACACACACCGGAAGTTGAAGACGCACAAATGTGGCTTATGGCATCAAAGTAAAGCTCGAGGTGCGCAGCTTAATCTATCAAGATTGTCTTTTGATATATTATTGACATGGCATGAACGAATTCAATGTCAAGTGGAGTTCACGTAGCATTTGTAATATTTTTGTTTTGTTTGGTATAAATCTACGTTTAGTTTATTTATATAGCATACTATATACACATCATATGTGAATTTGCTTTCGCTTGAAAACGTGCTCTAAAAATAGCATTATTTCTATGTGAATAGTTTTTTGTTGTTCATAGTTTTTTTTAGTTATTTTTTCATTTGCACACGCGCCAAAGTCGCGTTACCGTTGCGGTCATTAGCGTGGCACTTAAAGCGAGGATTTCGCAATGCAAATGCTGATTGTTTATGAACATTGCACACCTCTCTCTCTCTCTCTTTCTCTCTCTCTGGCTAGCAAATGAACTAAATAAACGAAAACACAACAACAAGATCAATTATCAGAGTGCTTGTCAGCTGTCAACAATTTGCATATTGCAATTAAAATTAATTGTTCAAAAACTCAATTTTGTGGTGTTGCACCAAAAACCGCTCGAAAAATCATTTCATTTGCACTCCGCGCGGTAAAAATCGCTTCAAATTATTTCATTTATTTTCCATGATATATTCTCAAGTGCGCACTGTCCATCTGTCTTTCTGTCCGTCCGTCTCTGCTTTTGTTTATGTTTGCATAATATGTGCTTTGCTGTGCGTAGAATCAATCTGGCAAACAGCTGAGCCCAAGGCCAAATTCATATATACAATGTATATATGCATAATACTTAGTGTAGGGAGAGAAGTCCAAGAGCAACAGACGTTGTGACAGCGATACCCTAGCGACTAAAACTGCTTCGTAAGCAACTCACACACACACACACATATGCTTGCATTCATAATTGTGGCGTCAAACAACGAACTCCACATCAACTGCAGCAATTGGGCCTTGCACAGTGGTACAAAGTTGCAAAAATTCATGCAGCTATCAGCTGTTGACACTTCAGAATGAATTCAGGAACACACAAAGTTCAATTGCAAATAGTTGAAATTGAATTCCATGAGTCAGATAATTATAAAAATAATTAAGTAATCGCAGCAATAAATAAAAAAATAAAACTCAACTAAAACACTTAACACAACTAATCAGTTTGAATATCGCCCTGCTTAAACCAAAACACAAGGTAGTCTAAACAAAGCGCGATAACGATTTGCAAAACGGGAAATAGATGAACTATGTAACCAAAGGCACAAGTTTTATGATTTTTGGTACGTCGACAAATTTCGAATTATTCATAAATAAGATGATATCAATTGGGAGAGAAAAGAACGAAAATTTCCATTATGGAAATTGTAATCTCTAGACGTCTATTAAGATGTCTGCGGAGATTAGACATGAACTCATATTAATTATTATAGTAGTAAAAGCAAAGATTTGAAAAAGATTTTAGTAACCTAACATAATTATTCATAAATAATTAGTACTGAAAGATAATCTGAATTGGGAGATAACACATTAGGAAACGAAGATTTCCGTTATAGAAAATCGTAGTCTCTGTGAAATAAATTATTATGCATTATAGCAGCAAGTAACTAATATGAAAAATAATTTAGGAACTAATCATATTAATTCATAAAATAATCTAAATGGAAGGGTACAAAAAAGATGGAAAATTGTAATCTCCAGACATATATAGAGATGTCAGTTATATGAATCAATATTAATTATTATATAAGTAAATGATTTCAAAAATATTTCGGCAAACTAAATTTAGGGTATTAATAAAATAACCTTGTCCATTTGTATCTTGGAAATGGAGTTCGAAGTCATAAATAAATAAAAATAAACGATGAGAATTTCTTGGCAGTTGCTAATCGACTTTGCCCCACTGTAATACAGCTGGTCATTCAACGAGTTTTGTTTTGTTTTTTATTTGCGTGTGTGTGTGTGTGTGTTTGGTTGGCGTTTCAGTTTACGCTTCATGCAACAGCACAGGGTCAAGGGCGACTGGTTGGAGAAGCGAAAGAGAGCGCGCATAAAATTGGAAGAGAGTTGCCACACACACACACACACACAGGGGGCATGAGGTGGCAGGTGGCAGGTGACAGAGGGGAGAGGGCTTACTTAGTAACTAGCTGACCAAAGGTTAGCCTTCAATTACAAAACAAAACAGTTTATGACATCGACGACTTGGACGACAATAAACACGCCCAGCTCAACGCCAGTTGCGGAACAAAGTCTACAAATAAGTACGTGAGTTTTATCACAGGTTTTATCAGAAGAAACACACAGCTGTAAAAGCTAATTGGAACCGGCAAAGCAACCAACCGTCAACATATATCGACATGTGTAGAAGACGAGCTATGCACTCTATATGTATGTAGGTGTACTATATAATAGGTATTTAGTGATAAGCTCGCCTGTTGCTGTTGCTGTTACTCGGCGGGTGCTATCGATAAGGTTGCCTTCCTGACTAATTACCCAAAGACATGTGTTTTCAACTGTTTCAACTGATAAGCGAGCAAGCAACCAAATAGGTGTTGTGTGTGTGTGTGTGTGTGTGCTGATTAGAATACCTGAGTTCGGGGCTCTCACAGTAGCTTTAATTGATGGCAGATCAAATTCCAAATTGGCGAACCTTTAACGGGGGTTGTTTACATTACCCAACGAAAGTGCAATGACAATTTGGAATTCGAAACGTTAAATGACAAATACGAAAAATAATGAGCGTGAATAAATATAATTACCGTGAGTGTATGTGTTTTTAACTGCAGTACACACACAATTGTTTATTTATGTAGATGTAAATGCAGCTATAGATAAACAACAAAAAAAAGCAAAACGAAAACACTAAAGAGAAACTGAGAAGAAGCGACAAGCAATTTGCTAATTCATTAAAACATTTCTACGAATTTTGTGCGAATTTCTTTTGAAGTTATTTCCGATCATTTATTATATGACTAAGCTGCAGTTGTTGTTGTTGTTTATTTAATAACGTCACGCACGCAGTTGGAACTAAATTTATGCTCGTGACACGCTGCCATCTCTAGCTAAACGTAAATGCAAGTAAGCATATTTAATTGAATACAATTTTTAAAGGGTTGCCTTTTGCATAGTATGTGTGTGTGTGTGTGTGTGTGTGTGTGTGTGTGTGCGTTTAGTTACTGTTGTTGTACTCACTGTCGTAACGAGGCCGTTATTTGATTCATGCGATAGCGTTGATGTTTGATCTCGTTGAAGCATTTTTGTTGATGACTGTACAGCTGTTCCAGCAGCTCAATGTAGCGTCTGTTGCACGTCTGCAAAGAGTAACCGGGGCGAGGGGGATGGACAAACATTAGCAGCTGTTCGCAGTCAAACATCAACTTGCGACCGACCGCAAGCAAACAAAACTCACCTCAAGCTCTGTGTACTCGCGATTGAGTTCATTCCATTCATTGCACAGCGCTTCGATGTCCATCTTCATGATGATGATGATGTTCCTATTGTTGTTGTTGCCGTTCTTGTTGTTCTTATTACAATTATTGGTTGTTGTTGTTGCTGTTTCACTTATACACGTTGCCTATTGTAGCACAGCGCAACAGCTGTTTTGAGGTTATGGTCTGTGTGTGTGGGCGCAAGGGCGCATGGAACGTAGCGATGGGGACGCGCGACGAGCCAAGGGGGTCAAATAGTCGCCGGCTATTTGCTATGGGGGGGTTGGCTGGCTAAATATTTTGGTGAAAAATCAATTGGTCGCAGACAGAGTGCAGACACTCGTTCTCTCTTGCTCTCGCTTTCTTTCACAGCCACAAAGGAATGTGTGTGTGTGTGTGCTTGTGTGTGTGGTATTGCTATTACTTTGTTGGGCACTTTCCAGCGTTTAACACTTTGAATTGCAATTGGAAAATGATGCCGCTGTTTTGTTTGTCGTTGTTTTGTTTAAAAATAAATGTGAGCGGAGCGGAGCGTCGCTTACGCCGCGATACGCTAACTAAAACTGAACTGAACTGAACCGCACAACACACAACACTGCACACAACACATTGAATAGAAGAGCCAAGCGATCCAATTGCCCGCGCTCGCGACGTTTTTGTTTGTTGATGACGGCGGCGGACCGGGGGGAAAGCGTGTGCAGTACTTTTGCTGGCCGACAGTTAATTTTAACTACTTGAGACTTAGTTTTGGCGACGCGTCTGCGATTAGATTAAAGTTAAACACACACACACACTCTCGCAGACAACAAAAAAAGCAGCAGCAGCACGACAGCAAACACAAAATATCTCTTGCGAGAATTTTACCAACAACAAAGCAATGCGGTGGAATCGCGACAACAGCAGCAACTCCGGTCGCCGCCGCTTGTTGCGTCGTAACAACGCTAGCTAACTATAGCCGTGCCGCTCTTTTCAATGCTTATCCAGTTGCGCTAGTGGTGTCAGTGCTGCTATCCCGTTCGCACCAATGCTCTGTGTGTTACGTAGCGTATTGTGTGTGTTGAATTTCTTGCTGTGATGGTGAATTTCGAGCGCGCCAAGTTTAAATTTACAATACAATTCAAATTGTACGAGGCTCCTGTTAAATGACTGAATGAGAGATTTGAAATAACAATTTCGTTGGCGTTGCGTATAGAAAGCATATTTAATTTAAAATGCCAAGCATACTAAACAGTAAATGTTGCTTTTCTCCAGCAGTTTTGTGGTTTATGGGCTAAACAATTTAACACAAATAAACAATTAAAAAAAAAAAAAAAGTGTTTATATATATAGAGTGTATGCATGTGTATATATATATAGTATGTATATGATGTTTTTTTTATTCCTTGCGTCGGGCACGCAGTCGCAGCGCTAAATAGGCGAATCCTCGAAAGCTGATGATGAGCAAAACCAATCCAATGTAATCGAGGGGCAAATCAGCAGCCGAAAAGTTGAGTGTTTCCAGAATGACTTTCCCAGAGCTCGGACACGTCGTATTCGATGAAGTGCAGCTAATCTCGCCAGCCTCCACATCAGCCCACTGATTGATAAGCAGTCCCTCATTGGCATAGCGAAACCACGACAGATACGACAGCCACTTCAGATAGATGGGCACCGAGCCGGAGTTGAGGAAGAAGCCGCCGAAGAGCAGGAACGGAATGATGACAGGCGGACCCACGGACAGGGCCATCGATGTGGATGAGCTGGCGCAGGATATCAGATAACCAAACGAGGTGGAGACATTCGCAACCAGTGTGACCAGAGCCAAACAATTGAAAAAGTGCAAGGCGCCAGCTCGCAGTCCAATCATCGGATACGCAATCGCCGTGAACACAAAGGGAACGGTGAGGAAGAGCGGCAGCTCCGCTATAGTCTTGCCCAGAAAATACGTGTCGCACCGATAGAGTCGACTTCGTGCCTCTCGCATAAACACAGGCAGCTCCGAGGTAAAGACCTTCGAGTGAAAGAGTGCGAAATGGAATGGATTAAATAAAAGAAAGTGAAAGATAGTTGAGAGCAAACTCACGTTGATGGTGGCAAACACATTCTGGAAGGTCATGTTGGTCAGGAAGAGAAAGATGGCCCCGTTGATGTTCATCACGCCCACTTGCGTCAGCTGCTGCCCCAAAAAGATGAGTCCAATCAAAACAGCCACCATCTGCAAAAGAGTGAAATTCATTTTGATTTTATTTCAATGTTTTTCTGTATTCTATTTTCAATTTTCAGTTGATTTCTCATATATGTATATCACAAGCTTAAGTTGAGAATTTTGTATTTTACATTTTATTTGTTAATTTAAGTTTAGTTATTTTATACTTATTTGGTACTTAAGATGGGGTTGAAATACTAAACAATTACATGCTTCACTTATAATTTAATTGACTGGCTTAAAGTTGAAAAAGTTGTATATAAATGTAAGAGATAGTCCAAAAATGAACAAATATATTAATACAAAAAATTAAATTAATAAACTTAAAGAAAAGATTAAGTGAATAGGTCGCATTATTTATTAGTTCTGCTTGAGATTTAATTTAAAATAATTTTTTTATTTAATTACCAAATTTTAAATGCTGACGTAAAATTTAATAAATAACAATGAATATATTAAATTTTTACAAATTTGAATATAATCAAAATATTATTAAGAAATGAAGTACTAAATAAATAAATGAAATAAACAAGCAAAAAAAATAGAAAAAAGAAACAAGAAGGAGTAAGTATTTTAATTTGTTAGTTACATATTTTTTTTATTTTTATGTATACTTTAGTTTCAAATTTTGTTTTAAAATCCCATTTTTTGACTTGACCTTAAATGCGAGTAGATAATTAAGTAAATATGAAACTAGATCAAAAGTTAAATAAATGAATAAAACAATTAAATTGGCAACTAAAGAAAATGACGAAAATAATCATTAAAAAAACAAGCAAGTAATAAAATAATTAGATTTTTAAGAAAGAAGTAAATGAAAGGCTCGTAGTTATTCTGAGCAAGTTTTGAATTTGTTTAAATTTGTTTAAGTAACGCAATTCGATTTTTTTGTTTTCAATTTAATTTAGAATTTGATGTAGCTGTTGTATAATTAAATCAATTAATTCGTAAAAAGGAAGCTACGAAGTAAAAAGTGTATAAAATATAAAAAAATTTAAAAAAAAAATGATTATACAAATAAATAAAACATGAAATGAATAATAACAATAAAATAATTACGAATATATAAGTAAGTGTAAAATAAAATATAAAAACAAGTATAAAAAATTAATGATAATACTTATCAATTATACATAAAATGAGTTAAAAAATAATTCCTAAATATCTATAAAATCTTGTTGGATTTTATATTATATCAAAGTTAATAATCTAATTTATATTTCGCATTATATCTAAGTGAATACAGTAATAATATTGAAAATTAAGCTAATCTCAGCTACTCACCGTGGTCTGAATGAGTCGCACTTTGACCAGCAGCGGCTCCTTGAGCACCGACAACCAGGATCTCCAGAGGACAGCTCGGAACTGCATGAACCAGGTGGCCTTGTAGGTGTAACCATTCTCCGGCTGCTCCAGCGGCTGCGTCTGCGTCTTTGCTGCCAACAGCTGTTCCATATCCCGAGCTACTTTGCTGATGGCAAAGTTATCGCAGATCTTTCCAATCCGCTCCCTCGACTCCACCTCACGTCCTGGAACTATCGCCAGCACCTGCACATAGAAATCCGCCGGATTGTAGTTGGTCGGACACTGGGCGCCCACGCTAAACGAGAGATCAAGAATAGATATAAGACATATACATACATACATATATAATATATAAGAATTTTATGAATTTAGGTAATATTTGCAATCAAATATTGAGATTATCCCTGATCATTTAGTTGAATTTCATTATTTTTCATTTCTTTTATAGCTAGTATATTAATTTTATTTATTATATATTTTTTATAAAATCTTTTTTTTTTTTTAATTTAATTCGGTTTTAAATTTGTTTCCTTTGTCGAATATAGATGATCATTTCATGAAATAATATTTTTGTGTTAATATGATATATAGGTTTTAAAATGTGACATTCAAATTGATGTATTTTAATTCTTTTTAAGACGTAAAAAAGGAAATATTATATTTTGTTTCAAATTTTAAATTTAACTCATTATAATATTTTATATTATATTGCATATGTGGGTTATAAATTGTATATTGATTTTATATTAATTTTCAAATTTTATATTAAACTTAAACATATTTCATTTGAAGGATCAATTAATTGGAATGGAAGTTTTGAAATTTATATTATTATCTCTTTGTTAATATATAATATAGTTTATTTTGTAAACTTCCTTTTGCAAAAGTACGAATTTAAACATACACAAATTATGAAAACTGAGTATTTTAAAGTTTAGAAGTAATCAATTGAATTGTTAGCTTCAAATTAACTTTTAAATTTCCGTTTTCTGTTGACTGTTAATAGTAAAAATAAAATACTTGAGACTTTAATAAATAACTGACTAACTTAGGTTTCTTGCTCAATTATTGTGTGACGTTTAGAAATCATATTTTTTAAATATTAAACTGATTTATATTTAAATATGTATCACCCTTCAATATGGTTGGTAATTTATAATTTTAAGTTTATCGCATTGTGGACTCTTAATAAATGATATTTACATAACATAAGATTAAAGGCTTTTAGTTTGAAAAAAAAATGTTAAGTCAGGATATACTAAATTTATATTTACATAAATATATTTACTTATGTAATAGTAAATAACAATGATTGAAAGCAATTTATAGTCGAGACTATTTACTTACTATGAAAAGAAGTCGACGGCCTCGCTGGGCGTGCCAAGGAAGGCGACACGCCCCTCGGCGATGAGGAGGATCTTGTCGAAGAGCTCGAACAACTCCGACGACGGCTGATGGATGGTCAGGATGACGGTCTTGCCCTTCTGCGACAGCTTCTTCAGCACCTGCACAACACTGTGAGCAGTGAACGAATCCAATCCCGAGGTGGGCTCATCGCAAATGAGCAGCGGAGGATCGGTGAGTGCCTCCGAGGCAAAGGCAAGTCGCTTCCTCTCGCCACCAGATAAACCCTTCACTCGACCTGGCACACCGATGATCGTGTGCTGGCATTTGCTGAGCGACAGCTCCTGGATAACCTGATCCACTCGAGCCACACGCTGGCGATAGCTCAGCTGACGTGGCATTCGGACCATGGCCTGAAAGATGAGATGCTCCCGTGCCGTGAGCGAGCCAATGAACAGATCATCCTGCTGCACATAGGCGCAACGTGCCTGCATCTCCTTGGCATCCACCGGCTGACCGTTGAGCAGACGCACACTTGAGGGAGAGACTTGAACTCCTTGCGGCGAGCGAAAGGCGAGCGCATTGAGGAGCGTTGTCTTGCCTGCTCCAGAGCTGCCCATGACAGCGAGCAACTCACCCGGATAGGCAACGCCACAAACTGCAAAAGAGAGAGAAAGAGAGGGAGAGAGAGAGATAGAGATATTAGAGAGAGATCGAAAATGGGATGGGATACACAAAGAGAACAAGTAAGAAAGCTACAGTCGAGTGTACTCGACTGTGAGGTACCCGCTACCCATTTTGAATAAAAGCAATATATTTTGCAGTATTATTCTCAAAATATACCAAATATACTACATAAATACTAAAAAATATACTAAATGGTATATGTGGTACATCGATATTCAAAATATACCATAGACGGCACAATATACCAGATTGTCAGCCAAAGTAACTAAGACCCCTAGTAAGTAGGCGCTTTTGTCCATACAAAAGTATTTCTTTAATAACTTCGACAATTTTTATCTGATCGATTTTTATGATCAGGAATCATAACTGCTATAGTTGTTAGCTTTAAAATTACGCTTGTTATTCGATTTTTTTGATTTGCGGGGGCGGAAGGAGGCGTGGCAAAAATTTGAAACAAACTTGATTTGCGTGTAAACATAACAAATGCTGTCGAAAAAAAATTATTGCTCTATCTCTTATAGTCTCTGGGATCTAGGTGTTCATACGGACAGACGGACAGACAGACAGACGGACGTGGCTATATCGTCTCGGCTGTTGACGCTGATGGGGTATGGGTAGCGGGTATAAATATGTATGTTAGATTGAAATGTAGATTACAAATCTTGTTTTAAGTATTTTTTAATCTTAAAAAATGGTATTTAAATTAAAAACATCTTATTTTAAGATTAAAATCTTACCCCAAGTATGTTTTATTCTTGATTCCAAGACTTGATTTATAATTTTTTCGATATTACAAAAACAAATCCATCTTGAAATAAGATTTTTAAGTTGATTTAAGAACTTTTCAATCTTTAATCTTTTTTCTCTTGTTTCTTAAAATTCCCTTCTTTTAAAATTAGAACCTAATTTCTGGTGTTGTATATAAAAATTACCCGCAATTTAATTTGTATTATTATTATTATTTTAAACAATCCAAATTTAAGATTATGACTTCTTGGTTCAAATTATGAGATTTATCTATTCTTAAAATGAGAATGTCGTGAATCTTTTTGGCGTCATTTCGATCTTGATTTAAGATTTTATTTTTGATTTTAGCAGGTTTTGAGTTGAGATTGCTTCATCTTCTCATTTAACTCATAATTAATCTTAAATCAAGTATATTAAATCTATAATTAATCAAGAACGTTTGATCTTGATTTGAGATTTTGCAATGCAACAAAAACGCAATCTAATTTATTTTTGTTTTATTTTTAATAATTTAAAATAATATTTTGAGATTTTGACTTTTTTTCCCATTCTTTAAACAATATTATAATCCTGAAACTCTTTTGTACAATTTCAATCTTGAGAAGTGAACAAATTCTTGGTTCAATTTTGACACCACACAATCTTGATTCTAGATTTTATTCTTGATTTTAGCACGTTTGTTTCTTTCAGAATTTATTTCTCTACTTTTTTCTTCTTAATTTTATACTTTTATAATTTCTTATTTCCTTTTTCTTCATTGCTTTAATTCTTTTTTTTTTACAGCATTTCCTATTTAAGTGTTTTAATTGCAACTATTATTAAAAATGTATTGTTTTTGTTTTATTTCAAACAATCTAAATTTAATATTGTTCGGTTTAATTTTGATATTTCTCGTTGCATGAATCATCTTGAATCTTTGTTGTGCAATTGTGATCTTGATTTAAGAACAAAACTTCTTTGTTTAGTTATCACATCAAACAATCTTGATTCTAAATTTTATTCTTAGCATTTTTTTCTTTCTGTGTTTATTTCTCTACATTCTTCTCCCTAATTTTGTACTTTTATATATTTTTATTTATTTTTTCTTCATTCATGTACTTCTTTTTTAATTTTATTTCCCATTAAAGTATTTTAATTGTAGTTAATATCACAAATCTATTATTTTTTTGCCATCTTGATTTAAGAATAAACCTTCTTTGCTCAGTTTTCACATCAAACAATCTTGATTCTAGATTTTATTCTTGATTATAGCACGTTTGTTTCTTTCAGTGTACTCTTACCATTCTTGAGCAGATGCTTGCGCGGAGCCGGAATGTGGCGCTCGTTGCAGAAGAGACCGCGTGTGCGATTGACGAGCTGGCGCCAATTGGAGCCCGGCTGATGGACGGCGCCAAAGATGTCGACGTTGTGCCAGGCGTAGGTGAGAGTCTCGGGCAATTCTCCGCTGCTGCTCAATGTGCCATAGTTCTTGGTCTGGCCAAAGCTTTGGCTAATGCAGCTCTGCGCTGTTGCTGCCACAGGGCCAGTGGCGCCTTCTCCAGGCTGAGAAAGAGAGGGAGAGAGAAAGAGAGAGAAGTTAGCGAAGGGCTGCGGCAAAAAAGGTTGGCGAAACTTTTCAATTTGAGTCGCAACCATAAAAAAGGGCGACGACGCGTAAATCTTTTCGGCGTGCTAATCCCGCCGCCTATTCAAGCAGTTGCCCCCAACATCCCTCCTCCACTTATTCGACCGTTTAAAATGTGCAAATTAGGGTGGCCATAAGCCGCAGACGGTGTCGACTCCCAAAAATACGCGGAGGCCAATGTTGCCACTTCGTAAGACAATTGCCCCGGCGTAAATGTAAATCGTTGCCTTTGCCTTTGCCTTTGGATTTTGGCCTGAGCTTCTTTACATTTTTCTTCTTCTTCTTCTTCTTCTGGTGGGTTTAAGTTTCACTTTCAGTTTCGAGTCGAGTTGAGTCGAGTTGAGAGTCCATTCTATTATGCGACCCGCCATTTGAAGGTGACTCTCTCCGAGACAATCTTCAAAGTTTGCGCTTTTCGTATTTTATTTTGTTGTCCTTAAAGTGTGCTTTGCTCTGCTGAGTGAGTGCAGTGAATCAGTTTGAATGACCGCATGAATATGCTAGACTGACAGACGAAGCGAATGAGTGTCTTAGTGTCAAGTGATTGAGCAATTGCGCATTTTGTAATTTACTTAACACCTCCTCGAAAGTGTGTCCTTCATATTAAGCTTAGCTCCTAACCGGAATTATCATTTACGAAATGAGATATGAACTATGGGGATTGCTTGAAGTAAAGAGTAAAGTTTATATAGAGATATGTATGACTGAATATATGGTAGTTAAGATTTGATTAATATGATCTTAGCTGTCATAATAAAATAACACGCGTTTAGATAGAGCGAAAATATATTACTATAAAGGCATTGGAATAGGTTTATGTTGAGACATGAGTATAGCTAATGAAAAGAGTTAGTTTTCTTTCATTTAATTCAAATTAATTTACTTCACAATGTATTAATTTAGCTTCATAAGCTTTTGATTCACTGCATAAAATTTTATTAATTTTCTTTTGCATTTAATACTTTGTTTCCTTGTTTGTTTATCTATTAATTAATAGTTATAAATTTATACGTATTTATACTTAAATATCTTACTAAACCTATGTACACATGTATAATCCTTAAACTATTTAGCTATTTACGCATAATTATTCGTATATATATTTTTTACCATCTAACCTTAAATCTTGCTATCTATATCTCTTTTTATCTGTAATCTAATTCAATGTATATCAAACAAAAAATTTGTCAATTATCTATCCAATATCCCATAAAAATCTATTTACTTATTTATATATCTAACTTCTCCACAAGAATTTCAAATGTTTGCATGTATATAATGTTCGATATAGCTATACAAAGCTACATATAAACATATATGTATATATGTGTGCACTTAATCACCAAATTATTTATCTATAAACTTCTTAAAATATCGATGTTATGTCGAAAGCTATTTATTTGTCTTGCTATCCACTTTTAGCAATGAAAACATCTATCTATCTTTATATGTATCTATCCATACATATAATCAACTTTATTTATGTATAATATCATATATATGCATTAACTCTCTAGCTATATAACCAATCAATTTTCAATTTATCTACATATTTATTTGTCTATCCATGTCTACAGATACTTCTATAAATTTTCTGTTCAACTTTCCATCCACCCATCTATACTTATTCGTCTAAACATCTTTTAACTTCACTCTGCTCAGCAGTCTATTAACAATTGAATTTCTTCTCAGATAAAGTAAGTTCTCTGGCAAGCGGATCTCATAATAATTCCAATCGAAGTACAATTTGCTTGGCACTTGCTTCGACAACAGGATGTGGAATATCAACAAAATAAATAAGTACTTGTGTTCAAGTTAAGTTTAGAGAGAGAGAGAGAGAGAGAGAGAGAGAGAAAGAGCGCTGAGTTCATTGTAATAAGCAGAACTTTGTCCATTTGATATTGTGTGCCAAACTAGTAGCGACATCTGTCGGCGAGTAGCTGCCAGCAACCACTCTGTGGCAGCGGCTGGTCAAGAGCGATGTTGATGTCGATGCCGAGATGCCGTGTACTTGCTTATAAGTTATTCAAAAAGGAAGAAAAACAACAACAACAACAACGAGAAGAGAGACAAAGTAGAAAGTACGCGAAAAATTAAATAAATATGAAATGTAAGAGACAAGCAACCAGATAATACTGCAACACACACACACACACACATACACTTAAGAAACGCCAAAGAAGATGAAAATAACAACGCCAACAACAAGGAAGAGCAACAAAAAGAAAGAGAGAGAAAGAGGAGCAACAACAATGCGAACATAACACAGGCAAATAAATACAGGAAAAACTTTTTAATAACATTTTTCGGCCTCATTTGTTGTGAAAACAATTTTGCTTGGGTGGCTGTGGGAGACACGAGGAGGCGGGGCAGGCAGGCAGCCAGCTATTCCCTCTTGCCACCGAGTCGAGTCGAGTCGAGTCAAGTCGAGCGTTGTTGCCACATGTAACGGATATTAAATTTTTCGCGTTTACCTCGACGGCGAGTCTCCAATTTCTCAAGCCAAATTGAAATGCAGCAGACAACGTGTACGAGAGAAAGTGAGACGTCAGAGTGTGCGACAGAGAGGGAAAGAGATGGCAAGAGGTGGGCAAATGCCGGACTCAACTTGGACAACACGGCGTATTATTAATAACCAAACGCGGCGACATTTTCAACATCGAATGCTACAATTTTTCCTACAGCATTTTTTACATTTTCTCAATTTTCATAATTCCCACTTCACCTCCCCTCCTTTAACCCCTAGCAGCTTTTGTTTAATTTTTATGATTATTTATATAAATGATTATGATTCAGACACGGAGGTAAAAACGCAAAATGCTTTCAATATTGTGGCCATCATCTCGCTGTGGCGCCAATTAGCGTCCCTCCCTCAATTCATGTTTCACCGCTTTAGGCTCTGTGGAAACCCCACAAGCGGGACACAAGCGAAGGAAGGGCGGGCTGGGGGAAGTAGCGACATTAAACCGCAGTGGACGAGCTTTGGTTTCACTCAATGGAAGCCCTACGCATGGGTCAAACTTCCTAAGCCAAATCTTGACAGCTTGCGAGCTAATGTTGACCTGGCTAATGCCGTAAAGAGTTGCAATTAAATTTGGGTTGACTCGACTCACAAATTCCAAAGAAAACCCACTTTCGAAACTTATGCAAATTATTCATTTATGTGTCTAATTTTTATACACTTTTAAATATGTTTTCAAGTTCAAATTTCAGTAAGAAACTTTACTAATCTCTTAATGAGCGTAGACAAGTGACTTTAAAGTAAACAAAAAATAAATCAGGTTCACTAAAATTATATATATACTGTGAAATACAATGCAAAGAGCGAATGAATTTACTAACTAAATTAACATAAATAAATGTTAGAATACTATTTTTGAATTTAAAGTAATTTTTGAAGTTTTTCAGCTTATTTATATTTAATTATTAAGATAAATATATTATTTATATTTACATATATACAACCAAGTTCTTCTTCAGTTTGATTTGTTATTGTCGAACTTCTTTAAACTCAAGTAAGTAAAATGTTATAGGAACACTTTACTGATTTATAAAGTAAGCTGAGGGCTTTCAACTAAACCCACATAAAAGTATTTAAATTAAAATGTAATTTGGAGTTTTAAACACTTTACTTGATAGAGGTAAACATAAATGTAATTTAATAAAATACTTATCGAATTCTTGCTTTCAATTTTAATTTCAATGAAGTCAATTCTAGCAGATAATAATTTGTATACATAATTTCGTTTTTTTTTTTTAAATGTATGTATTCTTTATAAATTATTTGGTGTGATTCACATTTTTAGGCAACTAAATTCTTTGACTTTTTGAAATCTATTTTGTACAAATGTCACAGAAAACTTTTACTGATTTATCAATTAAGATTAGACAGATGGCTTTGAAGTAAAACAACTTTATTTGTCATATTATTTACATGTAAAGAATTGAAATTAAAACGTTAATGCATTTGATCTATACTATCAGCATAGTTTCTGTAACTATTTATTAGATCGTGTAACAGTTTTTGACTTTCAAAATTGTATAATTATTTCATTCAATTTGCAAGCTAAATATACAAAATATGGAGCACTGTCAACTAAAGCCTTAAAATTTGAAAGTCAAGTAAAAATGTAAGAACAAAAACTTTGCTAATTTATCAATGAAAGAGCAGACAGACGATGGACTTTGAAGTAAAGACAAACAAATTTAGTAAATATGTATATAGGCAAATAAATATGTTATGTATACTTCTTTGGAATGCTCTTTGATTGTGCCCAGCCGAAAGGTGGGAATAAACTTGCGTTTTCTGAATAAGTTCTTAAGTCGAGTGCGTTTGATGGCGGCTTCTGTGTAAATCGAAGACTGCGAATTGGAATAAAAAACCATAGTGATAACTTTGCAATTGCATAAAGTGAACTTTATTTTTGGGAATTTTTGCTTGAACTTGTTTCCGTTTTAAAACAATCTTTCGGACTGGGAACGCAGATTGCAGGTGAAATCTTTTAAGCACCCCCCAATTTAAATACCAGCCTGAAGTTAGACAAAATAAATACAGATTGTGTGAAGTGTGAAGATACGAGCGAGAGAGATACGGATACGTTGAGTGGGCAGTCAAACAATGACCTAGATAAGAGCGGATTATACAATATCAATAAAACGAAACAGAGACGAGAACATCAGCAGAAGCAGCAGCGAAAGAATGAAGCCAAGACAATGACAGTAAAGTAAACAAGCATAAAACATGCGTTAAGCACTTGTGAGATACGCGAGAAGAGATATAGATACATCTAGAGATACAGATACAGATACAGCATCAGCTTCATTTACAGATAGCTGTAGATACAGATGCACAGCTTGGTAGCAACGAAGATGACGACAGGTAATACTTCGCTCACATCTATAAAGATTTGTTATGCGACACTGCGAAGCGACATAGTTACTCGACTTGCTGCACTTGTTACGAGCATGTGTTCTTACCTCACCTTCCCGTCCCCCCTCTCCCCCTCCTCATCCACCTTGTGTTGTCATCAATCTGTGCTGCATTCATGTGATGCACGACTAAAGCCATAGATACCATTAACCGTTGGCCAAAACCAAACTAATGCATTTACTGTGACTGCTTCAGGGTCATAAAACAAGATGTGTTCAACAACAACAACAACAACACTGCGAAAGCGTGTGATATCCATCTATGTAGATAATGCAGCCCAACTACTCCATTATAATATTTCTTGCTCTCTCGCTCAGAGAGGAGTTTCATTTTATTACGCTATCTATTGTCAACATTTATAGACAACTAAGATATGTATGTTGTTTTTCTTTTTTTGTTATACTTCCTTAAATCTTTAATTTAAATAGAAGACTTTTTCAGAACATTCGACTGACTAACTTTGTGAAAGTATATAACTTTTCATATCATATCATCATATCATATCTCTTTAAGGATTTAAATGTTAGTATATTTGAAACAAAAATTTCATTACAAGATAAATGAATTTCGAATTTCGATAACGAATTTTATTATATGAAGATATGATCGTCGAAACTGAGGCGTATTTTGAAATAACTTACAAATCGAACTACAAAAATGGTATCGACAAGTTCGATGGTCGCTATAAACAGTGTATCACTCCTGAAGGCAATTATGTTGATTAAAGAAAACGAATTATTAAAAAACAAGTAAGAAAGCTACAGTTGAGTGTGCTCGACTGTGAGATACCCGCTACCCATTTTGCGGTATTATTCTCAAAAGATACCAATTATACTACAAAAATGCTAAAAATATATTTTGGGGTATTATTATTAAAATATACAAAATATACTAAAAATATACCAAATGATATATTTGGTATATCGATATAGTACCGCATTCAAAATATACCATAGACGCCATAATGTACCAGATTGTCAGCCCATACAAAAGTATTTCTTTAATAACTTCGACAATTTATATCTGATCGCAACCAAATTTTTAGGAATCATAAATATTACAGTTATTACTGTATATACCAAAATTCACAATTCTAGATCGTCTCGGCTGTTGATGCTGATCAAGAATATATATACTTTATGGGTCGGTTATAATACCCTTCTACCCTATATGTAGCGGGTATTAAAAGTGGTTTACTATGGTAACCCGAGAACTTTTCAGGGAACTTTTCAGGGAACACATTTTAGGGAACTTATACTTCAGGTTGATTCTTAACCATGATGAGAACCTAAGTAGTAATATATTTGTTCTACAGTAGTATTAAATAAGTAAGCAAGCTATAGGCAAGTGAGCTTGACTCGCTACAGATTTTAAATAAAAGCATATCAGATGGGAAATATTCTTCAAATATAATAAATTAATATATCGAAAATATACAAAAATATACCAAGCGCTCTATTTGGTATGTTGACACATTTGGTATATTTTGTATTCTATAATATATTTTAAATAAATACAACATTTAAATATAATATTTTTTTAAAGTATATTATATCAATGAGTACAAAATGTACCACATAATCAGCCAAAATATCTAAGATATCGAACATGGCTCATCTCGGATGTTGATGCTGATCAAGAATATATGTATGCATATACTTTATATGGTCTGAGAGGTAGCGGGTATATAAAAAATATGTCAAAGTTGTCAGCAGAGACAGTGAGTGCAATTAGTTAGCTGCAACAAAAAGCTGTCACTGTTTATTTTTTAGTATGCTACGCTATGATTGAATACAGATCATCGTTCTATGGTTGACATGACTCGAATTACATGATGTTGCAACACTTGCAGCGCATAATGCGTGCCTCTGTTTGTGTGTTTATATGTGATCAACTACGTCTGGGTCATGTTTAAGCTAAGCAAATAGTTAGATTCTTTTTGTTTTTTTTTTGTTTCGTTTTTTGCCAAGTGTTGCATTTTGGCTGATGCAATGCGGTTGCGGTTTTCGTTATGCGGCATGTCATGGCTGCAAATGCTGATCGATTGGGGAGTGGGGGAGTGGAGAGGGGGCAGAGAGGAGGATAGGTGCCCAAATATGTTCTCACGCTGCTGGCGCCTGAAAGTATGCAACACACACACACACAAGACTCACACTGTGATGTAGCTGCTCTGCGGAGGTGTGTTTGCTTCCCCCGCCGCGTATCAAAAGCTCCTGATCCTCTTGTCCCATTTTCGCATGCACTCACACACACACACTCACTCACTAATGCACTAATACACGAACACAGTCACGCACACACGTATGCAGAGGAGTTTCGTTTCGGTTTTTTGTTAGCGAACTATTAATTTCGCTTCTCCTTTTGCCGCTTTGTTTATCTCGCTTTCGCGGTGCTGCGTGACGAACGCGCTGACAAAACGCAACTGACGCTCGACGACTGAGCGACTGAGTGACTGAGCGATTGACGACAACGACAACGACGACGACGGCGGCCATTGACGCTAGCGTCGCTCTGCTTGCGGTGCTGCTGCTGCTGATGATGAGTGAAATTTGATGAGTGCAAGAGATTAAAAGCTGAACAACAGCAACAGCAACAACAACAAGTACGAGCAAAAGCAACAACTCAGTTCAAATGCTTCGTCTATTTGCATGCTGATTAGAGAGCGAATGTCGCTGTCGCCGTCGCTGTCGACGTCGCTGCTGGCGTCGCTGCTTAGCTGCGAGTCTCCGTTTTCATTTGGTTGTCGTCTCCTCTTCCTTTATTCTGCATTTCGTTTATCAACGCATTCGCTTTTACCATTATTGCTTTTGTTTTTTCTTTTCCAGCTCTTTCTCTTTCCTCTTTGATTATCGTCTGCCTTTCCACTGTTTTTCCTGCTTACAGTTATCGTTCGTTAAATGTAAACAATCTCGATCAACGCAAAAAAAAAAAACGTGTTCTTCATTTTTTGAGTCTTTACTGAGAGTAAATATTTGAGGTTAAGCAGAACAGCTGAAATCATTATCATGATAGCATATCACACAGTTGGCATCATAAAAGCAATTATCTTAATTACACCGTATGCATAACATAAGGAAATTTATTTAATTTTATTAAAAATAAATGTCTTATTAGGTTGTAAGTACAAGAAATGTCAAACATCAAAACGAGTATATTATAAAGCAAATCTATTTTATTATTCCAGATATTAATGTTTGGCTTCTCAGGTACTACACTAAAATACATTTACCTTAACTATAAAAAAAAACATGTTTATAATAAATGGAATTTATCTAATTTCGAATATTAAAGTTCTGTTTGTTAGATATATTCAAAAGGAAATCTAATGCAAAATATTATATTATTCCAGATATCCATATTCGGTTTGTTTGGTACAACACAAAATACACTTACTTAAATCGAAAAATATGTCCATAAAATAAATATTTATTTAATTTCGGATATTACATTTCTGTATTTGGGCTATTGCTTTTGTTAAGACAAATTGCAAACGAAGTAAATTAAAAAAGAAAGCAATTATTTTTACAAAGGAAATCTAATTCAAAAATTTAGGTTATATACAAAAAAAAAATGAGTGCCAAATATCGTAAATTAAACAACAAAAAAACAAAACAAATATATTCAAACAGGAAATTTGCCTTACTTTAAATATTCAAGTTCTTTTTGATAAGTATTTTCAAAATATTTTTCTCATTGCCTTAGTTAATACAGATTGTTAATGAGTATATATTAAAGTATATTAAAATCGAAACTTATTTCAGAAGTTGAAGTTTAGTTTTGAAGGTATTATATTAAAATAAATTTGACTAATGTCCTAATCAATAAAATAAATAAAAACAGCACAAATGTTATTGAGTAGCAAATTGAAACAAAAGGAAGGTAATAAAACGATTTTTAAACAAATCAAAAACGTTTTTTTAAAGTAATTATATTCTTTTATATATTAATTGCAATATAGTATTTTTTTTTATATAATTTAATAGTTTTTCAAAACTATGAATTTCTTGTTGTTTTTTCTATTTGTTTCATTATATACAATTTTTCCACTACCTTATACAGCAAAGATTATAATAATATTAAAACAACGTCTTATTATTTTGCCGGGTATTTCAAAGTCGACTTTTGGCTGCAACAAACAAGCAAATTGTCGTCTTGTGTCTTGTGGATTTGAAACTTGTAAGTTGCTCGCTTAACTCATTTGTGGGCGCAGTGCCATGCCCACAAACGTTGTTGTTGTTACTTTTGTGGTCACCTCTAGGGCTTCATGTGTCTTTGATCGTCGCTGTGCTGCATTTCAGTTGCGTTGCGTTGCGCTGCGTTGAGTTGAAATCGACTTTCACACACAGAGAAGCGAAACTAACTCAACTGAAGTGAACTCAACTCAACTCAACTCAACTAGTAAAATGCCCAAGTGGTTTGGTTGTTGTTGCGATGCGCTTTAATGTGTCACAAATTTGGGGCATGTGGCGCGTGGCAACGTTGCCTGTTTTGTGTTGCACACAACCGAACAGCAAGGCAGCAACAAATACTAAATCCATCTGCGGAACTTTTGCTAAGCTCAGTTTGCCAGCCCCAGTCGGATGCCATCATTTACTCACTCAAATGCTATAAACTTTTTACACTTAACAATTTATTGTCACACTGCCAGCGTCGACTGCGGCTGCGTCTGCGACGTTGGCAGCAACGTCAGCGTCGCCTTGCAACTTGCAGCAGAGAAGGAAAGAGAGAGAGAAAAAAGTGCAAAGAAGTAACTCGAGCAAAAACGTAGAAAGTTTCGCTAACACGCTTTTACACTCTCTCCCACACAAACACACACACACACACAAATACTATCACTTACACACACACACACATACTACCACACACTCTTAGCCCAGGTAAAGCTTTAGGAAAGCGGCCATTGACACTGGGCATCAAGTTGGCAGAGTTGTTTGCCGTCGACTTTGTCCCTGGCCCTTGACGCTGGCTGAGCCCCTGACCCGTCACTCTCCCCCTCTCCCACTCTCCCACTCTCTCTCTCTCTGTGTATCTCCGCAGTCCTCTCTCCCCTCTCTCACTTTTCGCCTCCCTCTGCAGCCACGCTTTGGCAACGCGTTAGTCCATGCAAATTATTGACGCGGACAGCGGCTTCAATAAATCTGTGTGTAGAAGGAGTGTGTGTGTGTGTAGGTGTGCTATGCGAGGGTGCGCCAGTGTGTGTGTGTGTGTGAGTGTGGCAACTTTTGCTGTGCCTCATGCCGCATGCCTTGTGCTAACTTTATGCCAAGCGCCACGCTAATCAGACAGCTTTCTAGTTCATTGCATTGAACGAGCGCCACGCCCACATGGGAGGCGTGATTCAACTGTAAACGTAACGCACAAATGCTGTTGGTGGTGCGGTGGTGCAGCAGCAGCAGCCTCAGCAGCTGCACCTTCGTTTGGCTCGTCCGTCAAGCAGCCACTCAACTGGCTGTAATTGCCAAGTAAATCAGCGCGCTGCCACTTGCCATGCCCCAAAACTATGTATGAGAGTGTGGCACGAGGTAGGGGGCGTGGGGCAAGAAGGGGTTAAGCAAATCGTGGCGGGAGTTTTGCGCTAAACTTTTGAGAAGTTTTAAAGAGGAATACTTCATGGGGCCAGGATTCATGCTCGTAGTTAGTTAGTTAGTTGCAGGGTCTCTCGACTCCGCTGCGGGGTTTTGTCGTGCGTTCAACAAACTTTAAAAGGGGTCGAGGGGGTAGGTTGCAAAGGTTGTCTGAGCTACAGCAGACATGCTTGTACATCGAGAGGTCTTTGGGTGACACACACACACACACACACATAGACGGATAACATAAAAGGCATCTCAAAGGGCCAGCAGGAAGCAGGAGCATAAAGGAGGCGCGTGTAAAGTGGCCAGGAATTTGTCGCTTCTTCTGAGGGATTGACAACGATATGGATTGAATGTGGGACAAGTTGGCTCTCGGATTAATATAGCTTGATCATGCAGAAACTTGATATACTACTCCACATAGTGCTACAAGTCAAGGCTCATCAACTAAAGCTGCAAACGAGGCTCAGGAAATATGTAGAGAAAAGTTAATACTTCAAACTTAGCAGATGGATAAAAATAGAATATATTACTAAGCAAACATATAATAAAGAAGTAAAAAAGGAGAGAAAAAGTGAAGGAGTAACGAAGTAAAGTTGTACAGAATTAATGGAGTAAGGAAATAATGAAGTAAACATATAAAGAGGTAAAGGAGTAAATAAGTCAAAAGAAAGTTAGAAAGTAACCAAATTTGGACATACAAATAAAATAAACAAATACATTAAAAAGTAAATGAATCAAGAAATCGATCTGTAATTTTGAGCTAAGAACTAATTAAATAAAATAATACGAACTACACAAATGAACAAATGTAGAACAACGAATTAAAGAAATACAACAATAAGGAATTGAAGAATAAGAAATGAACTAAATAAGGAAATAAGTAAATACATATATACATAAATATAGAAATACAACAATAAGAAATTGAAGAATAAGAAAATAACTAAATAAGGAAATAGGGAAATAAGTAAATATATACATAAATATAGAAATACAACAATAAGAAATTGAAGAATAAGAAAATAACTAAATAAGGAAATAGGGAAATAAGTAAATATATACATAAATATAGAAATACAACAATAAGAAATTGAAGAATAAGAAAATAACTAAATATAGAAATAAGTAAATATATAAGTATTATAACAAATTTAAACTTACTTTAGCTAGCTTAAAATAAACTCGAGAATTTCAGTCACTCGAAATTCATGTTATACAAATAAAACAGTCGATATACAAGTATATAGAGAGCTCTATATGTGGCTGACGTAGTGCTCAAGCTGATGACCAATTCGATCTGTAATTTTGCGATATGTTGACAACCCTTGAACCCTTGGCTTCTTCGACTTTATGCGATTGAACTCTTTTGCGCTTTTATTTTGTGTCTTTCCCATTCTCGAAATATGCATAAAAATTGCTGTCATCAATTCGCTGATGAATTTTTCTATGCATAATAAGCTCAAGTGTGTGGGCGTGGGCGTGGACGTGGGCGTAGATGACTGCGATTGTTTGTCGGCTTGTCTCGATTCGGTTCGGTTCGGTTTGGTTTTCTTTCGGTTTGATGATGGTTGCTTAGGCAAAGGGTTGAGTTGAGCTGCAGAGTGTTGTTAGAGGCAGCAAAGTTGCCAATTTCGCTGCGTGCTCCACTGACTGCAATAAAATGAAATGGCAGCGGCATATTTTTCTATTAAAGCGCATCAACTGAATGTTCAGCTTGGCGATAAGACACACACACACACACAGACACACACAAAGATGGAGAATCGCCTACGAGTTTTGCTTCGCTTACAGCACGCGCGCGTCTCATAAAAACGTATCAAAACATCCGCTGGGAGTCATAAAAATTTTGCACTTTGCCCGCAGATGCAGGTCGGGGCAACTTTTGTCTTACACACAGAGGCTCGACTCCGAAGTTGAAGCTGAAGCTGAAGCTGAAGCTCTGGCAGACGCGGCGTATGTGTAATCTAATAAAATGTACTGTTTATGTGGCAACAGGCCCGCATCCAGAACAAGAGAGAAAGAGAATGCCCGAGCATGGCTGCTAGTTAGCCGCAACTAGCTTCCAAGTGGCTTCCGACTTCAGTTCAGTTCAGTTCAGTTCAGTTCGGTTGCGCAACAGTTGCTCTGCTTTATGACGATGCCCCGATGCTGCCACTGCCGCATTGTGGTGTCCATGCCACGTACCCCAATACAGTGGCAGAGGCAGCAGCCAGCAGGCCAACTTAACTGCAACTTATGTAGCAGCATGTCATGTGGAGGCGCAGCTCCTAGATGTGCTTGGACTCGTTTGTCTCTGGGCGCCATAAAGGTAGATACGAGCATGTACTATATGAAAGAGGCCAGCTCGACCTCTCTCTCTCTCTCTCTCTCTCTCTCTCTCTTTCTTCTCTCGCTTGATTGAAGATTTTTCCTTTTAAGTCAGCTACACAAAAATAGAATTTAATCCAGGGAGAGGGAGGCATATATACATATATATTTTATGATTTATGCTTTAAATTAGAAATTACTAATTTCATAAAAGTTTTTTTCATTCGAATGTAAAATAGAAAACACAAATGTTAAAATGCTTGTAGGTGGAGAACACGCTCTTTCTTTCTCTTCCTTAATTGAAGATTTCTTTTTTAAAGTACCAGCCACAAACAATTAGACTTTAATCCAGAGAAACGCAGGTATAAATTTCTATCATTTTTGCTTTAATTTGGAAATTACTAATTTTATTAAAGTGTTTTTCATTCGAATATAAAATAGAAATATAAATGTTAAAATGCTTCTCGCTTAATTAAAGATTTCTTCTTTTAAGAACTAGCCACAAACAAATAGAATTTAATCCAGAGAAACGAAGGTATAAATTTCTTTAATTTTTGCTTTAAATTACAAATTAGCAATTTAATAAAGAAGTATTTTATTGAAAATAAGAAATTCATAAGCATCAATATTAAAATGCCTGGACTAACGGAACTTATATAAGAGGTTCCTTGTCTCTTACACGTTTAAAGATATTTGTGATAAGTGATTTCTCAAAAAATACGAAACAATATTAAAATGTTTAGACTACCTTCAAAATATATATGTTTTCTATTGGAGAGCGCACTCTCTTGTTCTTCAGATTGATTGAAGATTTTTTCTTTTAAGCAGCAAAATCAACTAACAATAAATTCACATCATTTTTGATTGAAATTAGAAATTACTAATTTTATTAAAGTGATTTTATTTGAAATTCACGCTCTCTTCTTTCTCTCACTTGGTTGAAGATATTTTTTTTTTTAAATCAGTCTTAAATAAATAAAATGTAATCCAATTAATTCAATGATGTTTGACAAAAATAATAAACAAAAAATTTCCTTTAAGTGTTTTACTGTAAATTAAAAAAAATATATACCCAATAATATTACAATGGTTAAACAACCATAAAAGAAGATATATGTGAAATTATAAAGTTATTTTCCTTTCAATAAATATTTGTAATCAACCAATAGGGTAGAATTATTATTCCTAAGGTTCTTAGTTGCTTTAGCTGACAATCTGTTATATTTTGCATATATTTTAGTATTAATTAGGTATATTTTAATGTTAATAGGTAGTTGGTATCTCATAGTCGAGCACACTCGACTGTAACTTCATTTTAAGAAACAGCTTCAACAAATAGAGATTCACCTAACAATAAATTCCTATTCCTAAATGCATTAAAAGAGTTTGTCTCTCAAATAAAAAAGTAAACTTTTCATTAACGTATTTGTTCTTTAACTTATTTCATTTCATTTATAGTACTTCCGAGTTATTAAGTTCCAATACACAACTGATGAATGAATTGCTTAATGCCAAGCGAGACCTCATTATACTATATATTATACTTGTATATACAGTGTATTTGTTGTAAATAAATTGTATTTTACAAAATGATCAACAGGACCAGAATAATCTCTTCTTTATTATTTACGCAAATTATGGTTGAGCATAATTTACATTAAAATGCATACCATATTTTATTGAAGTGCAATCAGACAAATTATACGATTTGCAATGCAATTTTCATAATAATAATGAGGAAGGTTTTCAATAATTTGCAAAAATTATGCAAGTAAGCCGCCAATAAATTCAAGTTGCTCAACGTTGAGATACGCATTGTAAAAATATCAATGAATGAAAAAAAAGTGAAATACTTATAAAGTAAATAGAAATGCATTTAAAGATGATTTATGACAAGAAGATTTATCAAAGGATTTTCTCTCACTTTCCAGCAGATTTCTTGCAGAGCATTTTGAAAATGTGCATTTTATGGATTAACAAATAACATTTCAATGATTTGACCGAAGATTATGGGAATTAAGGCGTCGGCTTAAATGAAATGCGCTCACATTGAAAGGCGGAGAGTGCGAATCAATGACACCCATCGATATAATTCACATACATATCTATCTATTATATATACATTCGAGTTGTGTATCCATTAATATAGTGGGTAAATAGGGCAACGGTGTTTAATTATGAATAGGGGAAAGTCTCTGTTTGTTTGTTGGTTGTTGTTGCGACAGATTCGCGATTAAAAATGCATTTAATTTATCACAAGGGGATCCAATGTGTCACAGGACATAAGCCAAAAAGTAAGACAAAGCTGTCATCTCCCATACTTTCCACACTCTCTCTTTACCATCTCTGTCTCTGTCTCTGTCTCGCTCTCGCTCTTTGCGTTGTCTGCTCTAATTGAGGTTGGAAATAAAATAATTAAATTGCATTAAAAAATAAGTAAATATGCATATGAAAGGAGAGTTTAACTGTGACCCGCGAGGCGGCAATGAAAATGCGCTGCTAATTAGCAAACTGACAGCGGACACAAAGGGACACAACGACGAGCAGCAACAACAAGGAGTGTGTGTGTGTGTGTGTGTATGGGAGGAGGGGAGAATATAAAGCATACGCACCGTTAGACAAGCCAATGAATTATGCAAAATAGCAAACGACAATGAGCTCCAAATGGAAGGCGTTGGCGGAGCAGCAGCCTCTGTGACACTGCGCGTTGCTTTTGTTATTACATTTCTTTTTTGTTCTCTCTCTTTAAACATTTGACGTGCTACGGAGAGAGGAGTGGGGAGTGGGGAGAGGGGGGCACCATGACTTTGTTTAGGGCTGATGCATCCCTTTTAGCTGGGGCACTAATATGCCAGCTAATTTGTTATTCATGTGATTTAAGCGCGTCAAAGAAGATTAATGACTAAAGCAAACTAAAGGAGACGACAAAAATTACACAAAAAAATATAAAGAAAAATGAAAGAAATACAACAAGAGCAAGTGAAGCAAAATGACAGCCTGCTCACACACACACACACACACACACCTATAATAATAAGGGCAACCGAAAAGAAAACGAGGGGCAGGCAGACTTTGGACCCAGCACAAGGCCTCTCTCAGGCCAAGGGACAATTCAATAAAGACCCAACAACAACAACAACAACAACAGCCAGTTGAGTCCCCAGTCAAGGTGGCTCTAACAATAGCTAAGAAAAAAATATAAAATAAAAAAATGCAAGCCGAGGGAAAATGAAAATAAGTAAGAGCGAAAAAAGTACAAGTAAAAATATAAATAAAAAATACAAGAAAAAAATAAAAAAATAAATAAACCTGAGCAATGTAGAAGAAAAAGTCACGAGTTAGCGACTACAAAGGCGGCAACAATAATTGCTGCGGGAAGGAGAAAGAGGGAAAAGGCGAGAGGAGAGGGGATGCAAAAGCGGAATAGAAGGGCGGAGCAGATGCTTCAGTTGGTTATTGTGAACTCTCTCTTTCTCTCTCTCTCTCTATGCAATGTCTTTGAGAGCAGCATTATGAACGCTTTGCTTTGAGCACAGTTTACTATACAACACACGCAGCGATAAACACTAGAATACTTTTGGTTAACTTATATTTTATAATAATAAATAAATGATTTCGAACTAGTAGAAATACTTTTAAACATCCTCAGCGAACAACTTATAAATAGATTTATAATAATAAAGGAACCACATACTCGATCTCCTCAATAGATAAGTCCAATCAACTGAAAAGATGTTATAGTCAGAAGATGTTATAGACAAACATGTATCCACATGTGTTCGCCATTGTTTATACTTTATAGGACCGGAGATACCTTCTTTTTCATTTATAAACCCAGAGTTGGAAGCTTGCTGATTCGCCTTCATGTCGACATTATGATAACTAATAATTATATAAGTGATTTGAACAGTTATTTATTGAAGATTGTGAAATAATCATCTTCGATGTTTTTCATTGAAGTTCAGTTTGTTTTTTGTTCACACATTGTCTGTAATTAAATCTGTTAAGCATGTCTTGTATCAAATTTTACTTCATACAGTTTTATAGTTAACAAATAAGTTAATTCAACTATACAGAAATAATAATGATGTCCTATGGAATGGCCAAAATCTTTAACTTCCCTCTGATGCTAAAATAAATAAAATAAGACATAAAAAATAAAACAAATAAAAATATATATATATTTTAACTTAACTTTAAAATAATTAAAATAAAGTAAATATAGAATATGCATTCAAGCTTAACTTTAAAGAAAATAAAATAGAATTAATCAAATAAAATAAATACTCTAATTTAACATTAAGTAATCAGCTAAATAAAAAAGTCAAGTGTCATGCTTAATGAAGTACATCAAAAACATTTGAATTTAAATATAGATAGAAAGCATTTCGTGTTGCATGTAAACAACTGCGTTGTGGTAATTTGATCAAATTCTGCTGCTGTCGCTGCTGCTGCCCCTCAGGCAGCATCCCTTGGCAAAATACTCTTCCACATTCTTGCCTCTAATTTGCATAATAATTTGCAACAAGGTGCGCCTCAGCATAAATAGTAAAATTGAGAGAGCAACAACAGAAATAGAAAAAAAAAACTATTGCAAAATTAAGCATAGTTGCAACGGCATTGTGTCGCGGTGTCTGTGGCACAAGGGCTGTGCAACAAGCCGCAGCAAGTTATTATCTTTCGTTTAGCAAATTTTTAATTGAGTTTGTTTCTTGCTACTACTATTAGCGTGACATTTCCGCACTGCCAGGCTAAATGAAAGATCAACAAAAGTGGGAGATGCACAGAGAGATGGAAAGAGGGAGGAGGAAACGCGGCATAGCTGTTAGCTTTTGTCAGAGAGCCTTGCCTAGCTGGCTGTAGCTTTGATGCGGTTGGGCGGCAAAGTTGTGAGTTGTGCTGCCCACCGCAAATTAAAGTGCACAAATGGAAAGTTCCACTGAAATATGTGTGTGTAGTGGGTTTTTAGGTTAGGCCATGGACTTTGGACTCTGGACTCTCTCTCTCTCTCTTTCGACTTTGGACACGGTTACGGATACGGATACGGATTTTCGGATCTTTTTGGCGAATCTGCAGCCTCTTTTCCGGCACTCACACTAAACGTTAGAGTGCGTTGCGCTAAGATGAAGAGCGAGAGTGAGAACGAGAGCGGGGAGAGAGGAGAGGTTGAGGCTGAAAAATAGCCTTTCAGCGGCCACTTTCCAATAACAAAATGGCCAGGACTCGGTGCGGTTTTCACTGGAGCAACAGTTCAGAAATTGCAGTCTGCATTGCCTCGACTCTTGCTGCTGCTAAGCAAAACATTCTTGGCAAAGCCGCTGCTTTGCTGCTTCACCTCAACTCAGCTCAGCTCAGCTCAGCAGCGTCGTCGTCGTCGTCTTTTCGTGCTGCCCCGAGAAAATGTGCGGTTTTTGCGGTTTACTCGAGAAATCTAATTAAACGAATAACAAAGGCTGCAGCACAAGCAGAAGCCAGACAGATAGCAGGACAATGCACAGAGCTGCTCCATCGTAGTCCGTCTCTTACGTCCCTCTTCCCTCTTCCCTCTTCAGTTTAGTTTAGCTGCTTGAGTCAATGTCGAAAGTGAGCTTGAATGCAAGTGGGCAAGTAGCTGACTCAATAACAGCTAATAATTATAATAAGACTGTTAATAAGTTGCCTTTTGCGCAAAGTTTTTAGCCACAAGACACAAGCTTTGCGTTAATAATATTTGCAGAATCAATAACGCAATGGATTAGCGTTGTAAGCCGGAAAGTTTAGAAGCAAGAATTTGTAATTTTGATTCTTGTGACCGCTAAGTGAATTGTGTGGCTGTTATGTTAAATCTACATTAACTAATCAAACGAATTTAATTAAATTTAATATGAATATTGCAGATCGATTATCATTGCTAGATATAAAATAAGATCAAACAAATGTTGATTAACATTTATTTAAGTTGTTTTTATGTTGAGAGCGATATATAAACATTAAGTGGCTGTTATGTGAGATTCTCTTTAATAGATAACATCCATTTATTTTAATACTAATATTTCAAAATCAACGATTATCGCTTTTTGTAGTGAAGTTTTCAATCTCTAACCAATTAAGTAAGAAAAAAATGATTTCAATTTTTGTGACCGCTAAGTGAATTATGTGGCTGTTATGTGAAATCTAGTTTAACTAATAAGACAAATATAATACAATTTGATTCAAATATTACACGTTTATCGTTATAATTATAAGTAAGGTCAAATAACATTTTATTAATATTCATTAAGTATAAAGCGGATGCATTATGTGGCTGTTATGTGAGATTCACTTTAACAGATAACATCAATTTAATTAAATACTAATATTTCAAAATAAACCATTATCGCTGTAAGTAGTGAAGTTTTCAATGTCTAACCAATGGAAGTAAGAAAAAAAATAGTTTTGATTTTTGTGACCGCTAAGTGAATTATGTGGCTGTTATGTGAAATCTATTTTAACTAATAAATCTGATATAATTACGTTTAGTACTAATATTACAGAACGAATGTCATAGTAAATTATAAGTAAGGTCAAATAACATTTTATTAATATTCATTAAGTATAAAGTGGATGCATTATGTGGCTGTTATGTGAGATTCACTTTAACAGATAACAACAATTTAATTAAATACTAATATTTCAAAATAAATGATTATCGCTGTAAGTAGTAGTTTTCAATGTCTAACAATAGAAGTAAGAAAAAAAATCTAAATTTATATTTTTGTGACCGCTAAGTGAATTATGTGGCTGTTATGTGAAATCTAGTTTAACTAATAAAACAAATATAATACAATTTGATTCTAATATTACAAAACGATTATCGTTGATAATTATAAGTTAGATCGAATAACATTTTATTAATATTCATTAAGTATAAAGTAGATGCATTATGTGACTGTTATGTGAGATAAACTTTAACTAATAAATTTTATTGTAGAATTGCTGTTAGCCGTTTTAAGCTGTAAAAGGATATAACCAATTGTAAGAAAAAAATATTATTTAGATATTAGTGACCGCTAAGTGAATTGTGTGGCCCTTGCGTTAAATATTCTTTTAACCGATAATTAAATGAATTTTGATGCAATTTATTACGTATAATAACACAAAGATGTAAAGTTTAGAATGTGTAAACAAGTCTCTATGAATAAATAACAATTTACATACTTGTGACCGTTAAATGAATTGTGTGGCTGTTATGTGAAATTCACTTTAGGCGATAAAAGCAATTTAAAAAAATTGAATTCTAATATCATGTTACAGCTTTAATAAGGCAACGATTACCGTTGTGTGTTTTATGTTTTCGATTTTTGTGACCGCTAAGTGAATTGGCTGTTATGTGAAAATTACTTTAGCTAATAAAAATATATATTTTAATATAATTGCAGCAAGACTACAGTTAATGTGAATTTGAATTTCTGAATTGTGGCGGTTATGTGAAGTTTAAGTAAAGCAGCTAAAAACAATTTCATTGTTTGTTGTTTTCTTAATGCCGATAGCTTTGAAGGTTCCTAGGCCGTTATAAAGTTGTGACAACTATAAAAGCCGAAAAGAGAAAAATGAAGTACAGCAAATGTCTGTGCAGAATATTGAATAGTTCTTCGTTTCGTCGCTTTACGTCGCAGTCCAGCAAATTGGCCATTGCTCGTGTTCAACCAAATCCAATTTAGTCCGAAACTCATTTTTTCATGTACTTTTACTGATGTACTTCATCGCTCTCGCCCTCTCGCTCTCGCCCTCTGTCTATCTCTTACATATCATTTGCACTAACTGAGTGACACAGTTAAAAATGGAAGTTGTGTTTTGCACTGCGAAAGAGAAGAAGAAGAAGAAGAGGAGGAGCTGAAGAGGAGATGAATCGGAAGTTAAGAGCTACATGCGGCACTCGTTAAGTTTCTGTTTTGAGCACACGACCGTTAGGTGTCGGTTTATGATGCCTGCAGTCGGAGTAGTTCGACTTGGCTTCACTCTGGAATTTCATTTTCATTTCGAAGGCGAGTGAGAAGGCGAGAGGGACATTAGGGGAGCAGAGGGGAAGGCGGAGAGAGGCTGTAAAAATGAGAATGGCGTAACAAAAATGAGAAATGAAGAATGACAACATCAAATTAGCTTCATAAAAATGTCGCTTCGTTCAGCGTGTGCTTGTGTATATGTGTGTGTGTGTGTGTGTGTGTGTGTGGGAGTGTGAAACAAAACAGTTTATAAAAATGCGAGTACAAAATATTTTTATGATAAATGACTGTAAACGAGCACGTGAAGCAACAGCCAGCGACCATAGACATAAACGTGCTGCTGCCAACCACATACGCACATGACACACACACGCACACACACACACACAGAGTCAAACTTACATGTGTATATGTGTGTAACCATGTGTCTGGCAGCAATTTTGGCGTCGACGTTGACATTGACGCCATTTCCGGCCGCCGCAACCGAGACACGAACCAACAACACACACACAGCCAACAGCCAGCAGCCAGCAGCAACGGCAACAGCAACAGTTGTCCTTTGTCCTTGCCACCAGCTCGGCGATATGTGTCAAATGCGCGTCGTCACACGCACACCAACACACACACACACACACACACACACACCACAATATCTTCCGCAAAGTCTTTTCTTTAGCGTTTCAGTCCCGAGATTAGTTAACATTAACTTGATACGTTTTTAGCTCTTTTTACTTCGCTGCGTAATAATTTTGTATGCGCTGCTTTTTGCTGCTGTCGTGTAATTTTAAATTAAAACAACTATAATTTCTGCGCTTTATAATAATGTTTCTCTAAAGAAACTGTTTGAGTCTGTTACTCTTAGAAATAAAGCAACAATCAATATGAACGGAGGAGAATATATAAATATTAAATAAAACATTTATTTATTTTATTGTTAAGAAAAAAATAAATACATGTATGGGGAATAAAAGCCATATATCCAATAAATGATTATAATAGGCAATATTTTCTTAATAGTTAAGCAATAATAATAATATGAAATAATAGGTAAGGCAAAAGCAACAATAATAGGAAATTCATGTAGACTAATAACTAAATATATAATAATAAACAAGCAATTCTTAATTTTTTGTAAAATACAAAATTTGTATGTGAAAAATATTCATATGTAATATGAATAGAAAATTTATGAACAATAGGAACAAAATATTCAATCAATTATTGTGATAGACAATCTTTATTATAAAGGTTATTAATAATATGATTAATTAATATGTTATAATTTTATGCTAAAGTTAAATATATTTTTTAACTATTTGAATATTCATTTAAAAGTAAAGAGAGAGAGAGATACTTAAATGAAACTTTAATAGAAAATGCGTGGAGAATGGAAGCGAAATATATAATTATAATCAAGCAATCTTCATTTCTTAAATAAACAATTAAGTAAGTTACAGTTGAGTGTGCTCGACTGTGTAAGCAAAACAGTGCTGTATTATTCTTAAAATATACCAAATTAATATCCCGCAAAAATACTAAAATATATCAAATACTATTTTAGGTATATGGACATAGTGCCACATAAAAAAAAAGTCTACTTATTAGGGGGCTAAAATGCTTTATCTGACAATCTGGTATATTTTGCACTCTATTGTATACTTTGAATGTAGTATTGCATCAATCGACCATATAACGAATACGGTATATTTTGTTATTTTTTTATATATTTTCGGTATATTTGTAGAACACACTTTTACTTCTTATTATTAGATACAATATGACATAAGCTGGCCCCTCGATGACTTATTTTAATATAAAATTATGTAACAATCATACGGCGATTAAAAACCAGGTCAAGTATAGATAACAGAGTTCAAGGAGTTTCTGCCTGTCACACGTGGCATTTCTTTGGGCTTCGCCAAATTGGGACGTCTCTAGTTGGCCTAAGTCATCGCCGTCGTCGTCGTCGTCGTTGGTTGCCGCAACACAACACAAAGTGGATCATTTCAAACAATGCTGATTAGGTTATTAAGATGCCTTCAGATGCCTTTCAGCTGCATGACAAAATCCTCTCATATCCACTTAAACGAAGCGCTAGAAAAGCGCTCTGAAGCCAGACCAGCAACAGCAACAACAACAAAGGTGGGTGAGAAGGTGAAGGGAGTGGGAGAGTGGGAAAGGGAAAGGGAAAGAGGGAGACAGAGAGGGGAATACGTGGAGGTTGTTTGTGTTCCGGGGGCCATGGCCCTGGCAGTGTCATGAGGGCGTTGTTCGGCTGCGCACTTGTGCATCTCATTTTTATAAGAGAATGCCACACACACACATACACATACACACACACATACGTACACACAGTAAGAAAAAAGCTGGCAGTAAGGAATATAAAAACGACTTCCTCTTAGACGACGCTTTTAGCTAAATTGCGACAAAAGTGAACAACGGATGCGGGCGGCAAGTCAGTGAGGAACGCGGGTAGGCAGAGGGGAGAGGGGAGGGTGGAGGGGGAGTGGTAGGGGGTGTGACATGCCGGTGACTAAAATAATAAAAGAACGTCAAAAGGAGCAGGCACATAAATAAACTGCCCCGCTTCCCCCCTTGGCAAATGCGTGAGAGAGAGAGACAGAGTGTGTGTGTGTGTGTGTGTGTGCGAGTGTGCGAGTGTGTGTGTGATTAGGATAAATGTCCACGCGTCCAAATTGATGTGGCCTTCTTTTGTGAGCGCGCGGCGTGCGTGCTTTCTCAGTCGCTGCTGTTGGCAGCAATGGCGGCCAAAACCGGAAGCGGATATGCGCTGCAATTGTCATCCGCCAACAGAGAGAGATAGAAAAAGGGAGAGGGGAGGGGGGAAAGGCAGCGAAATGTGCCAAGTGCGGCCCTCTTCTAGGTGGGCATCTTCATAAAGCGTGTCCTTTATCCGTGTGTTTGTCATGTGCGTCATTTACTTGTTCACTTTTATTTTATCTTTTGCCTTCTGCGCGGCGCTTTTCCTGTTCCTTTTTTGAGCCACTTAAAGGCACTCACTGACACGCAAACACACACACACACATACTCGCATTCGCATCCTCAGAGAAAGAGAGCTGGGCACAATCTACTGGGAGCATATGTCGCATCTGATGTTTGTCTAATTTGGCGTTCCGTTATTATTAAGTGGCCTCGCACTCGATGTGGCACGCTACATGTGGCAAGTGGCAAGTGGCAGGTGGCAGTTGGAGGCTACAAATGTTGCATGAATCATTCACTTGATTACCAACTTGTGCTCGAAATGTTCTTTGAATGAACTCGTTACGACATTTTGCCTAGTAAATATAAACAACTACGTCACCCAAATAAAAGACAACAAAAATACATTTCTTTTATTTTTGTTGTTAAAATTCTTGAGAAATAAATAGAAATATTCTTAAGACTCATTATAAGTTTCAAATATTACTGATTTTTAAAAAATTTCATTAAAGAAAAACTTAAAATTTTATTATAAATGGTTTAAGCATTAAAAATATCCCTTATAATTATTACAACTAAATAATTTAATGTTGTGAAATAATATTATTAAGAATATTTAATCAATTAATTTTTATATAATATATATAAATTATTATTTATTATTTAATATCATTATTAATTCAATGCTTCAGTTGATTAACTTCCTTTTTAACAAACTCTTAAAATATAATAAAATTGATTTTGAGAAATAAATAAAAAATATATTTCAAATTCATTCATTAAATTTCAATAAAAATCTTATAGATTTTTAATAAACAACGTTAATAGATTACGTTTATATAATATATAAAAATTATTATTAATTTAAAGCTTCAGATGATGAAGCGGACTCTTAAAATAGAATAACATTTTTAGTGCAAAACAAAATAACGTGAATCCTTTTCATAAAAAAGAGAAATAAGAATTATTTTAAAACCAACTAATGTTATGTATAGTAATTTGTGAATTTATAATAAAGTTAAATAATATTTAATAGGTATAATAAATGGTCAACAAATATTAATCAAAAGAAATAAATCGAAATTAATAAATTATGATTAATTTAAAGATTCTGCTGATTAAATTTAACCAATGAGGAGCTGCTTTAACAGTCTCAGAAAATGAATTAAAATTATGAATCTTATATTTTGAATTGAATATTTTTATTGAGCAATTTTGTTGAAAGCAAATTGTTTGCTTGAGGTTACAAATGGTTTTATGAACTCGCTGCAGCTGTTGCGAAAACAATTAAGTAATAAAAATATGATCAATATAATGTGCTGAGAAATCATATGTAGATTTTCGTAGCGTGGAAAACTGGATCAGAGCTGATTATGCGTGGATACATTATTCATTTTTGAAGAGCATTCATCATGCGGCAGGCAAATCAATCATGGAGTGAGACTGAGACGCATATTCAGTTCGGCATTCATTCGGCAACTGCCAATGAGCGAATTGATTGGATGCCACATTAGACGTTGCTCATCGTCTCGTCTGTCGTCGGTCCTTTGTCCTTGGTCCTGTGTCATGGAGAGTTGCGGCACTTCTCTGCCAGACGTTGCTGCCGCTGCTGCTCAAGCATCTGTGTGTATTTCCGCCTGTTCACAGTTAATTGCGGCTCAGCCGCAGTTAATCGCATGTTACGCTTGGCAACAGACAATGAAAGCGAAAACGCAGAAGGAGGTGGAGAGAGGTGAGTGTTAGGGAGGGGGGGAAGTTGCCTCCGGGGGTCTCATATCAGTTGCAGACGAGATGCGAAGCTGGGCCGCTTCTCTGCCATGCCGTTTGTCTGTTTGCGGTCTCAATTGTCACTTGATGTGTTGTGATTATGATGTGTGTGAGTGAGTCCATGTGTGTGCAAGTGTGTGTGTGTGTGTGTGTGTGTGTGGCACTTTGATGCGGTAATATGTGTAAATGCGCTTGTCAAATGCGCCCGATTATGTTTGCTCAGGTTTGTCAGACATTCGCTTTCTCGCTCCCCGCTCCCTCTCTCTCTCTCTCTGTCTCTTCCCTTTTCCTCCCTTTGCCTGACTCTTTTTGGCGGCATTGCGCATACGCCGCGTGGTCTGGCCTCGTACTAGGCCAATTACAATAACTTGCTTTAATGTGCGAAATTTATGCTCTCACCTGCTGCCAGTTGCCAAACGATAACAACAATGACGCACTCTACCTTTCTCGCTCACACATCGCTTTCTCCCTCTCTCTCTCTCTATTTCACTTCTTTCTTTTGTGTATTTTGAAACTTTTTCGACAAAAGTCAAACGAGCTTAGGCGCTTGCTGGGCAGCAGGTGCTTTCGATGCTCTCGACAGCGACAGCGACAACTTTAACTTTAACACTTGCCTCCTCCTCCTCCTCCTTCGCGATAACCTTGGCCCTCCCCCTGTCCTTCCTCGGCATCCCCTTTTTGACACAATTTATAGCGCTGCAAAGTAATTGAGATTTTCAGCATTCTTATACCCGGTATATTTTGATATTTATGGTATATTGATATACCAAATGTATATATATGTATTTTGGTATTATTATGGTATACAAATTAACAATATGGTATATTTTTCTATATGTGGTATATTTCGAATGTAATACCATATTATTGGTATATTAATTGGGTATATTTTACGTACACTGTACACAAGTTAATCTCATATATTTTACAATCTATGGTACATTTTGAATGCATCTATAAAATCGCCTTTGGTTTATTTGAATAGTTTAGTGGTATATTATTTGGTACATTTTAAGCATATTACTGAATACACAAATACAATCTGGTGTATATCGTAATCTGTTGAATATTTTGAATGTAGTATTGCATCAATATAGCTTAAATAGCCTTTGGTATATTTTTAGTATTTTCGTGGTATATTATTTGGTATATTTGGTAATGTAATTGCGCACTGTTTTGCTTTCATTCAAATAGCGGGTACCTTACAGTTGAGCACACTCGACCATAGCTTTCTTACTTGTTTTGTTTTTTATTTTTCGTTTTTGGTTTTTTTTTTTGTGAATCGAACTTGGCCACTTGCCTGACAGCTGGCAGCAAAGTTTCTTTTTTTTTGGGTTGAACTTAAAGCTGCTTAACATTTAGACGCTTGTTGTGCCGCCAACTGCAATTTATGCTGTAAGGCGGGGGGCGTGTCTGAAATGTTGCCTATCTGTGCCACGCCCAAGCATGTGCATATTTGAATACCAACATGGCTCATATTCAACTAATTAGGCGAGTTTCGCAAATACATTTTCATTATTGTAATTTTACCCCCCCACACACACACACACACACGCAGACACAAACAGAGAAAACTACAACTACAACTACAACAGGCAAAAACCTAGGCAAAAAGCAAGAGAGAAATGCGAGAAGGTGGAGCGAAGAAATGAGCGCATAAAAAAGTAGGTAATGTGGCAGGCAAAAACTTTCCTAGAGCGTGGAGAAGGGGGAGAAGGGAGAAAAGAAGGGCTAACAGACACCGACACATGTAGGCCGAGGCATTTGCATACGAGTTTGCATCTGCACATGCACATGCATAAGGAGAACCTGAAGCTAATATGCAAAAGCAGAGGCAGAGGCGGTTGAAAAAAATAACAAGTAAGAAAGTTACAGTCGAGTGTGCTCCACTGTGAGATACCCGCTACCCATTTTTAATAAAGACAAAATATTGCGGTATTATTTTAAAATAATACCGAAAATACCAAAAAATACTAAAAAAAAAATATACCAAATGGTATGTTTGGTATATCGATATAATACCGCATTCAAATTATACCATAGACGGCTCAATATACCAGATTGCCTAAGCAACTAAGACCCCTAGTAAGTAGACGTTTTTGCCCATACAAAAGTATTTCTTTAAAAACTTCCACAATTTTTATCTGATCGCAACCAAATTTTCAGGAATCATAACTACTATAGTAATTATATATTATAGCTTTAAAATTCCGCTTGTTATTCGATTTTGTTGATTGGCGGGGGTGAAAAAGGGCGTGGCAAAAATTTGAAACAAACTTGATCTGCGTGCAAACATAACAAATGCTGTCAAAAAAAAAAATTATAGCTCTCTTATAGTCTCTGAGATCCAGTATTTCATACGGACAGACACACAGACGCACAGACGGACATGGCTAGATCGTCTCGGCTGTTGACGCTGATCAAGAATATATATACTTTATAGGCTTGGAGATGACTCGTTCTACCTGTTACATACATTTCCTGTTGGCACAAAGTTATAATACCCTTCTACCCTATGGGTAGCGGGTATAACAATTTTTATGTGATCGATTATTTAAATGATTTTTGAAAAAAAGTTCATATGCAAAAACCTTAGTTATTTAATAATACTTCAATTATTATATTCAAATATTTTAAAAATATAACATAAGTTGTGTTTTCAAACATTTTCTCGCCCCGCGATTTATTCGCGCGCGATTTGCAGGCGAATCGCAAGCGAATCGCATGCGAATCGCAACCGAATCGCAACCGAATCGCAAGCGAATCGCAAGCGAATCGCATGCGAATCGCAACCGGATCGCAGGCGAATCGCAAGCGAATCGCAACCGAATCGCAAGCGAATCGCAGGCGAATCGCAAGCGAATCGCAACCGAATCGCAACCAAATCGCATGCGAATCGCAACCGAATCGCATGCGAATCGCAACCGAATCGCAACCGAATCGCAACCGAATCGCAACCGAATCGCAAGCGAATCGCAACCGAATCGCAACCGAATCGCAAGCGAATCGCATGCGAATCGCAACCGAATCGCATGCGAATCGCAACCGAATCGCAAGCGAATCGCAACCGAAACGCATGCGAATCGCAACCGAATCGCAACCGAATCGCATGCGAATCGCAACCGAATCGCATGCGAATCGCAACCGAATCGCAACCGAATCGCAACCGGATCGCATGCGAATCGCAACCGAATCGCATGCGAATCGCAGGCGAATCGCAAGCGAATCGCAGGGCGAGAAAATGTCTGAAAACACAACTTATGTTATATTTTTTAAATATTTGAATATAATAATTGAAGTATTATTAAATAACTAAGGTTTGAACTTTTTTTCAAAAATCGCAGGCGAATCGTGAGCGAATCGCAACCGAATCGCATGCGAATCGCAACCGGATCGCAATCGAATCGCATGCGAATCGCAGGCGAATCGCAACCGAATCGCATGCGAATCGCAACCGAATCGCAAGCGAATCGCAACCGAATCGCAACCGGATCGCATGCGAATCGCAACCGGATCGCAAGCGAATCGCAAGCGAATCGCAAGCGAATCGCATGCGAATCGCAACCGAATCGCATGCGAATCGCAACCGAATCGCAACCGAATCGCAACCGAATCGCAACCGAAACGCATGCGAATCGCAACCGAATCGCAACCGAATCGCATGCGAATCGCAGGCGAATCGCAGGCGAATCACAAGCGAATCGCAGGGCGAGAAAATGTCTGAAAACACAACTTATGTTATATTTTTTAAATATTTGAATATAATAATTGAAGTATTATTAAATAACTAAGGTTTGAACTTTTTTTCAAAAATCGCAGGCGAATCGTGAGCGAATCGCAACCGAATCGCATGCGAATCGCAACCGAATCGCAACCGGATCGCATGCGAATCGCAACCGGATCGCAATCGAATCGCATGCGAATCGCAGGCGAATCGCAACCGAATCGCATGCGAATCGCAACCGAATCGCAACCGAATCGCATGCGAATCGCAACCGAATCGCAAGCAAATCGCAACCGAATCGCAACCGGATCGCAACCGAATCGCAACCGAATCGCATGCGAATCGCAGGCGAATCGCAAGCGAATCGCAGGGCGAGAAAATGTCTGAAAACACAACTTATGTTATATTTTTTAAATATTTGAATATAATAATTGAAGTATTATTAAATAACTAAGGTTTGAACTTTTTTTCAAAAATCGCAGGCGAATCGTGAGCGAATCGCAACCGAATCGCATGCGAATCGCAACCGGATCGCAATCGAATCGCATGCGAATCGCAGGCGAATCGCAACCGAATCGCATGCGAATCGCGAATCGCAACCGAATCGCATGCGAATCGCAACCGAATCGCAAGCGAATCGCAACCGAATCGCAACCGGATCGCATGCGAATCGCCGGATGCGAATCGCAAGCCGAATCGCAACCGAATCGCATGCGAATCGCAAATCGCAACCGAATCGCATGCGAATCGCAACCGAATCGCAAGCGAATCGCAACCGAATCGCAACCGGATCGCATGCGAATCGCAACCGAATCGCAACCGAATCGCAAGCGAATCGCAAATCGCAACCGAATCGCATGCGAATCGCAAGCGAATCGCAACCGAAACGCAAACCGAATCGCAAGCGAATCGCAACCGAATCGCCAATCGCGAATCGCAACGAATCGCAACCGAATCGCAACCGAAACGCATGCGAATCGCAAGCGAATCGCAGGGCGAGAAAATGTCTGAAAACACAACTTATGTTATATTTGTTAAATATTTGAATATAATAATTGAAGTATTATTAAATAACTAAGGTTTGAACTTTTTTTCAAAAATCGCAGGCGAATCGCAAGCGAATCGCAACCGAATCGCAAGCGAATCGCAAGCGAAGCGCAACCGAATCGCAAGCGAATCGCAACCGAATCGTATGCGAATCGCAACCGAATCGCATGCGAATCGCAACCGAATCGCATGCGAATCGCAACCGAATCGCAAGCGAATCGCAACCGAATCGCATGCGAATCGCAACCGAATCGCAAGCGAATCGCAGGCGAATCGCAAGCGAATCGCAACCGAATCGCAGGGCGAGAAAATGTCTGAAAACACAACTTATGTTATATTTGTTAAATATTTGAATATAATAATTGAAGTATTATTAAATAACTAAGGTTTGAACTTTTTCTCAAAAATCGCAGGCGAATCGCAAGCGAATCGCAACCGAATCGCATGCGAATCGCAACCGAATCGCATGCGAATCGCAACCGAATCGCAAGCGAATCGCAACCGAAACGCATGCGAATCGCAACCGAATCGCAACCGAATCGCAACCGAATCGCATGCGAATCGCAACCGAATCGCAACCGAATCGCATGCGAATCGCAGGCGAATCACAAGCGAATCGCAGGGCGAGAAAATGTCTGAAAACACAACTTATGTTATATTTTTTAAATATTTGAATATAATATTTGAAGTATTATTAAATAACTAAGGTTTGAACTTTTTTTCAAAAATCGCAGGCGAATCGTGAGCGAATCGCAACCGAATCGCATGCGAATCGCAACCGGATCGCAATCGAATCGCATGCGAATCGCAGGCGAATCGCAACCGAATCGCATGCGAATCGCAACCGAATCGCAACCGAATCGCATGCGAATCGCAACCGAATCGCAAGCGAATCGCAACCGAATCGCAAGCGAATCGCAACCGAATCGCATGCGAATCGCAACCGGATCGCAAGCGAATCGCATGCGAATCGCAACCGAATCGCATGCGAATCGCAACCGAATCGCATGCGAATCGCAACCGAATCGCAACCGAATCGCAACCGAAACGCATGCGAATCGCAACCGGATCGCAGGCGAATCGCAAGCGAATCGCAGGGCGAGAAAATGTCTGAAAACACAACTTATGTTATATTTGTTAAATATTTGAATATAATAATTTAAGTATTATTAAATAACTAAGGTTTGAACTTTTTTTCAAAAATCGCAGGCGAATCGCAAGCGAATCGCAACCGAATCGCAACCGAATCGCATGCGAATCGCAACCGAATCGCATGCGAATCGCAACCGAATCGCAACCGAATCGCAACCGAAACGCATGCGAATCGCAACTGAATCGCAACCGAATCGCAACCGAATCGCAAGCGAATCGCAACCGGATCGCAGGCGAATCGCAAGCGAATCGCAGGGCGAGAAAATGTCTGAAAACACAACTTATGTTATATTTGTTAAATATTTGAATATAATAATTGAAGTATTATTAAATAACTAAGGTTTGAACTTTTTTTCAAAAATCGCAGGCGAATCGTGAGCGAATCGCAACCGGATCGCAATCGAATCGCAACCGAATCGCAAGCGAATCGCAACCGAATCGCATGCGAATCGCAACCGGATCGCAAGCGAATCGCAAGCGAATCGCATGCGAATCGCAACCGAATCGCATGCGAATCGCAACCGAATCGCAAGCGAATCGCAACCGAATCGCAGCCGAATCGCAACCGAATCGCATGCGAATCGCAACCGAATCGCAACCGAATCGCATGCGAATCGCAACCGAATCGCAAGCGAATCGCAACCGAATCGCAACCGGATCGCATGCGAATCGCAACCGGATCGCAAGCGAATCGCAAGCGAATCGCATGCGAATCGCAACCGAATCGCATGCGAATCGCAACCGAATCGCAAGCGAATCGCAACCGAATCGCAAGCGAATCGCAAGCGAATCGCAGGGCGAGAAAATGTCTGAAAACACAACTTATGTTATATTTGTTAAATATTTGAAGATAATAATTGAAGTATTATTAAATAACTAAGGTTTGAACTTTTTTTCAAAAATCGCAGGCGAATCGTGAGCGAATCGCATGCGAATCGCAACCGAATCGCAAGCGAATCGCAACCGAATCGCAAGCGAATCGCAACCGAATCGCAAGCGAATCGCATGCGAATCGCAACCGAATCGCAACCGAATCGCAACCGAATCGCATGCGAATCGCAACCGGATCGCAGGCGAATCGCAAGCGAATCGCAGGGCGAGAAAATGTCTGAAAACACAACTTATGTTATATTTGTTAAATATTTGAATATAATAATTGAAGTATTATTAAATAACTAAGGTTTGAACTTTTTTTCAAAAATCGCAGGCGAATCGCAAGCGAATCGCAACCGAATCGCATGCGAATCGCAACCGAAACGCATGCGAATCGCAACCGAATCGCAACCGAATCGCATGCGAATCGCAACCGAATCGCAACCGAATCGCATGCGAATCGCAACCGAATCGCAACCGAATCGCAACCGAATCGCATGCGAATCGCAGGCGAATCGCAAGCGAATCGCAGGGCGAGAAAATGTCTGAAAACACAACTTATGTTATATTTTTTAAATATTTGAATAATGCGAATCGCAACCGAATCGCATGCGAATTGCAACCGAATCGCAAGCGAATCGCAACCGAATCGCAGCCGAATCGCATGCGAATCGCAACCGAATCGCAACCGAATCGCATGCGAATCGCAACCGAATCGCAAGCGAATCGCAACCGAATCGCAACTGGATCGCATGCGAATCGCAACCGGATCGCAAGCGAATCGCAAGCGAATCGCATGCGAATCGCAACCGAATCGCAAGCGAATCGCAACCGAATCGCAGGGCGAGAAAATGTCTGAAAACACAACTTATGTTATATTTGTTAAATATTTGAAGATAATAATTGAAGTATTATTAAATAACTAAGGTTTGAACTTTTTTTCAAAAATCGCAGGCGAATCGTGAGCGAATCGCAGGCGAATCGCAACCGAATCGCATGCGAATCGTAACCGAATCGCAAGCGAATCGCAACCGAATCGCATGCGAATCGCAACCGAATCGCAAGCGAATCGCAACCGAATCGTATGCGAATCGCAACCGAATCGCATGCGAATCGCAACCGAATCGCATGCGAATCGCAACCGAATCGCATGCGAATCGCAACCGAATCGCAACCGAATCGCATGCGAATCGCAACCGAATCGCAACCGAATCGCATGCGAATCGCATGCGAATCGCAACCGAATCGCAACCGAATCGCAACCGAATCGCAAGCGAATCGCAACCGAATCGCATGCGAATCGCAACCGAATCGCATGCGAATCGCAACCGAATCGCATGCGAATCGCAACCGAATCGCAAGCGAATCGCAACCGAATCGCAGGGCGAGAAAATGTCTGAAAACACAACTTATGTTATATTTGTTAAATATTTGAAGATAATAATTGAAGTATTATTAAATAACTAAGGTTTGAACTTTTTTTCAAAAATCGCAGGCGAATCGTGAGCGAATCGCATGCGAATCGCAACCGAATCGCAAGCGAATCGCAACCGAATCGCAAGCGAATCGCAACCGAATCGCAAGCGAATCGCATGCGAATCGCAACCGAATCGCATGCGAATCGCAACCGAATCGCAACCGAATCGCATGCGAATCGCAACCGGATCGCAGGCGAATCGCAGGGCGAGAAAATGTCTGAAAACACAACTTATGTTATATTTGTTAAATATTTGAATATAATAATTGAAGTATTATTAAATAACTAAGGTTTGAACTTTTTTCAAAAATCGCATGCGAATCGCAACCGAATCGCATGCGAATCGCAACCGAATCGCATGCGAATCGCAACCGGATCGCAATCGAATCGCAACCGAATCGCAAGCGAATCGCAACCGAATCGCATGCGAATCGCAACCGGATCGCAAGCGAATCGCAAGCGAATCGCATGCGAATCGCATGCGAATCGCAACCGAATCGCAACCGAATCGCAACCGAATTCGGCTGCGATTTAATCGTTTTGTATTTATTATTTAAATGATTTTTGAAAAAAAGTTAAATTATAATATTCAAAATATTTTAAAAATATAACATAAGTTGTGCTTTCAAACATTTTTTTCAAGCAACTTAAAATAATGGACATTTTTTTCTTGAAAAAAGTAACCTAATTATTCCCGCGCGATTTATTCGCCCCGCGATTTATTCGCGCGCGATTCGCTTCCGATTTATTCGCCCCGCGATTTATTCGTTTTATATTTATTATTTAAATGATTTTTGAAAAAAAGTTTATATGCAAAAACCTTAAATATTTAATAATACTTCAATTACAATATAATATTCAAAATATTTAAAAAATATGTTATAACATACAATAAGTTGTGTTTTCAAGTTGTGTTATTTCGCATTCGTTTTTTGTCAGCCATTTTTTGGGTAGCGCATAGAAAAATATATATCTAATGTCTGTTAGTTAAGGTAAAGAGTAACTCGTGTGTTGTGTTTTGAGTGATTAAAACTTGGTTTATCATTCCCTAGTTTAAAACAACTTGTTCGTGCTACGTCGATAAAACAAAAGGAATGAGAGATTCAAAAGAGAAGAGCAAAACACTCTTAATGTTACCCAACATCTATTGAACCTTGAAAAATAAGATTGATATTTTTTCATACTTTCCTTATTTTTAATATAATTAATGAACAAACATGAAAAAATATTTTTTTTATAGTCGATGGCCTTAGTTGCTAGCACTCCCTTTCTTTTAGTTATTATATTATTCTGTAAAATAATTAACATGTAAATAAATAAATAAATATTTTTTTTATATCATATTACTATTTAGGCAATAGTTAGATTATTCAGCTTAACTTTGTTGTTGTTAATAATGTAGTATATAACTAATGTACAAAAATGTAGAAATAATGTAACATTATAAGGGAAATACGAAGCGAAATATGAAAATAAATAAGTTATTAATTGATTATACAATGATATCGATTGAAGTGCAATTAACTCGCGTTGCCATTTCACTTACGCAGCGTTGACTGTAGAGTGACGCTCTCCATTCTCGCATTGGCCTCAAAAAAACGCCAGTTGCAACAAACTTCAGTTTCCTGCCATCCTCGTATATGGTGTATTTTGTTTTTGGTTTTTTTTTGTTTTGTTTTTGTTGTTGCCTAGTTTTTTACACCCGCGTTTCCCGCGATGTTGCTGCTGCTGCTTCAGCTTTGAGCCTAAACCCAAAACCATTAACACTTGTTTCTGTCATTTTACATGAAATGCGGAAGCGCTTTTGTTTCTGTGCAACAAACAAGTTTCCTTGCGCCTGCCACAGCCACTGCTACTGCCGCAGCCCCAGCCCCAGCTTGCCCCTGGCCTAGAGACATGCCACGTTTTCAGCCTATCGTCCTGCCGCCTGTCCTTCCGCCCACTCACCTAGAAACGCGAATATGTATGCGGTTGTTAGCGAGGGAGGTGAGGCGAGGGGAGGGGAAGGCGTATGCAGGACTTTTATATTTTGACATGGGTATCCGTATCCTAGATTCATTTGTAGCTTTGCCTGTTTGCAGCAGCAGCAGCAGCAACAGCAGCAGGCGCCCGTTTATTTGCTTGTTTTTCACTTAGACGAACGCTTTCCCTCTCTCTCTGATCCTCTCTCCCTCGCACTCGCTGTGTGCAACACGGTTGGTAAGCCAACTCGATCCCGAAACCCGGCAGCACTGTTAAATACTTGTATGTACATTATAACTCGACTCTGGCTGGCATGTCAGCCAGCTGGATGAGGGTGCCGCTTGCATGTTGCCCAGAAAACTTTTCTATTCTCTCTCTGTACGTGTGTGTGTGTTTGTGTGTGTGCAGCTGTCAACGTCAAGGCGTGGCTTTTGCCTACTTTTCACTTCCTCTGCCTTTCCCTTCTCCAGCAGTCCATCCGTCATCCGAATGCCCCAAGCCTTGGCCACAGCTCTAGAACTTTAAAGGTGTTCTCACATGCAAGGCTGTTTTTTTTCATTCTTTTTAAGCAAATGTGCACGATTTCTGCTGGAAAACACTGATCTTTTCCTATGGAAACGGACAGTGGTAATGGGAACTAATTGAATATGCTCGACATAGTATTCAACTCGTGTTGTTAATTTCTTGAGGCATATGCTTTAAATTTTATATCGGCTTTATGATAAAGCATATGTATATGACTGGCCAGCTTTAAGATGTGGCTTTTGTCTACCTTTCTCACTCCCTTTCCTTTCCTTTCCTTCTATATTGACAGTCTATTCGACATACGACTGCATCAAGCCTTAGTCTCAGTTCTAAAAGAGTATATGTTTACTGCTTTCTGCTGGAAAACACAGATTCTTTCCTATGGAACTGAGTAGTAGAAATATGAACTAATTGAATATGCTCGACTTTTCAAGATTTTCTTGATAGTATTTATAGTAACTCGTGTTGTTAATTTCTTGAGGTATATGCTTTCTCACGCATATACGACTGGTTAAATTCAAGGTCTTACTTTTGTCTATATTCCTAACTCCCTTTCGCTTGTCCTTCCCTTCTACAACGGCAATCTATTCGTCAACCGATTGACCCATGCCTTAGCTTTAGTTCAACATATTTAAATTTTTTCTGCATTCTACTGGAAAACACTGATTCTTTCCTATGGAACTGGGTAGTAGAAATATGAACTAATTGAATATGCTCGACATTTGAAGATTGTGTCGATAGTATTTAACTCATGCTGTCATTTTCTTGTGGCACATGCTTTAAATTTAAACTTGACTCGTTTATCCTGCATGTATGTATGTCTGGCCACGCCCACCAAGAAAATGATAATGAGCATTCATGCGCTACGTGATTCAATGTGACTTCGCATCGACTGCGTTCAAAGGTGTTTCGCAAGTTCCACAACAAAATTAATTTATAAATTTATCATAAAACCGACACCAGGAATCCACACACACACACAAGATGAAATCGAAGACATTGAAGAAATTTGTGTTGAGCCCAATTTATCGACGAACTCCGCTTGATACGATGATGAGGCTGAGATGATTGCGATGATGTCGATGATGATGATGATGATGACTGCGCTTGCATAAACGAGTTTGCTCTTAAGTGCGTGTGTTCGGCATCGAAGAAGCTCCTTCTAAATGTCTGTCCATCAATGCGTATGAGTATGTGTGTTTGTGTGTGTGTGTGTGTTTCGAATCAATGCGTGAGCAGCATTTTCAATGCCGTTCGACCAACACAAAATATCCTTCAGCATGCTCCAGCTTCAGCTCCAGCTTCAGCTCCAGCGTATATCCTTCATATCCACTAAAAAACATACACCTCATGCTCAACGTGGGGATTTCACGACTCAAGTTATTTATGCAGACTCACATACACAAAGCATGCAAAGATTTTCCAGCTCAGCTCCATTCTCCTCCCCTCCCCTCCCCCTCACGAGTTGGATGATGGCCCAATCGTTGTGCTTCCTCTTTCCTCTTTGCCTAGAGCATCTGCCCCGGCAAGCATACAATTAGCTGCAACTGTAATTAAAGCAATTGTACCATAAATCTTTTGCCAATTTAATGGCAACTGCTTCAAATGGGCGTAGCCTTCGCACTAACATCAGCTGCCTGAGGGACAATCTTCTCTCATTCCCCCTCTTCCCGCTTCCCGCTTCCAGAGCAGTGTAAAGCCAGGGGGCGTATGTGCCAAGTAATTGTAGCCAAAAAAAAAAAAAGGGAAAAGAAGTAGAAACAACAACAAAAAAATGCCAAATTAATATAAATTTAATAGTTGGCTGGCATTTATGGCCCACACACAAAGCATTAAAGCTACGGAGAGAGTGAAGGAGGAGAAAAAGAGAGAGAGAGAGATAGAGATAGAGGAGTGGAGCAGGAGATGAGAGAAAGAATCATTAAATGCATTTAAAAACATTCGAAATTGCAAGTCTAGTCAATACCCTTTTGCAATATTAACAAAATAGCAAGCAATACATCACTATATATTTTTCATTTCAGATAAACTGTACAATAGTAGTATATTTTTATTGTAATTGTATATATATACCGTATAAAGCCTTTCATATATTGAAATATTCTCGATGTATATGTTTAAAATTATAATTCACTGTTCGGTTTTTTATTAAAATGAATCTAAGTGCATATATAAATGTTATACTAAATAAAGTCATTAGTATATTTAAAAATTTCTTAGTATATCTTTTAAATAATAAAGTTCTGTTTGAGCACATAGAACAAATGATAAACAATGTTGTTTAATTTTGTATTTTAATTATTTGCATTTTTTTCTAATAAGGGTTCTAATCATTATAGAATTTTGTAAATTCACCGATTTACAAAAGAAATATAACGTCAAGTAACCCAGAATAAAAATTACTATGAACGAGACTGTCCCAATCGAACTATTGTTTTTAAATTTCTACTAAAACTATTGTAAAACTTAAAAAGTTTAACTAAATGAAAGCTGTGTATGTAACAAAATGTAAAACATTTTTAATACAATATAATTATATTGTTCCTAAAGTATTTTTTTAAGAACTGTAAGAACAAATATTACAAATATTAAGATATCTTTATACTAATTAAGTGTTCTTTTATAGAATTATTTATATAGGAAATCTTAGCTCTATGAAAAATGCATTGAAAATAATGTGAAAACATGGCATCAAACTTCATTTAATACAAGGAAAAAGTATTTTTGAGTAATGATAATATCAATAAATTGTTAAATAAATAATTATAACATAATTGAGCATGCAACGCTTAAAAAACTACTCTACAAATATTTGGAAAATATTCTACAATCGAAAAATGAGCAACAAACAAATATACCCAACTTTCAGGCGAAAAGTGTTGAGGGGCAAAAACTATTTAGTCAGCTCTGCTCGTGGAAAAGCGCCACACTTGGCTGCCATTCAAAAGCAATTGAAATAGCAAATTAATAACTGTAAACCGGATTTTGTTGGGTGCCATCCAACGAAAATAAATAAGCCGAAAGTAGGCGATGCAATTAAAAGCGAGCATTGGAGATTGTATTTTATATAAAATAAAATTGTGCTTCACGTTGCAAACAGTTTGATTTCATAACACAGGACACAGGACTTTCTTTCTCTCTATCTCTCTCTCTCTTGAGTGAAATGAGTGAAGCCAAAGCGAAGCGCACGTCAAAGTCAACGCGCAACTCGCCGCGTCTCTTTGAGGCGGATGAGTTGGCGCCGCTTATGCAACCGTTGCAACTGTTGCAAGCCAGGACTCAGATACAGAAGCATCGCCCCAAGTCTGAGATACTGCGTGAACTGAGACGTTTGCGTGCCACGCCCACAAGCCTCGACGACGAAGAGAAGGAGAAGGAAAGGGAAAAGAAGGCGCAACAAACAGGAATAAATGTGAAACCTTTGCGAACGTTGGAACAGCTCGATGCACTGCGTCTGACACGACATCGCATCAAGCAGCTGCTCGGCTGCAGCAGCTTCGATCAGGTGGTCAGCAATTGTTTTGTGCGTCTCAATGTGAGTGCCCCGAATGCTCCGCCCGAGTATCGCATTGCGGAAATCGTGCTCGTCGAGCAGCTGCCAGAGGGTTATTACGTGGACAAGCTCGCCACGAATATTGCCCTTCATTTGCGTTACGAGGATCTCGTGCAGCGTCACGAACTCAACGACATCTCGAACATGGCATTCACCAGCGAGGAGTTCGAACTGTGGCGCGACAATTGCATTTGCCAGGCCATTGAGTGGCCAACCACAGAGTTGGTCGCTCGCAAGAAGATCGAGTTGTATAATGCCCTGAACAGCGAGGGCAACAAGCTGCCGACAATGATGCTCCACAAGAACGGATTGCTCACCACTGTGATGCCAATGCGGCCAATGCCACGCGGTGGTTTGCTCGAGCGATTCGGTGGCAAGTATCCCTGGAAGTTGCAACGTCCGTCGCCCAAGGAGGAGTTGAATGCGAGTGATGATGCTGCTGATGCTTCGGGGAATCGCGTCGTTGATCTGGAGGCGATCAACAAAGAGCTGGAACTGCAACGTAAAGCGAATCTTGGCTAAAGCGTTTTGAACTTTGTCTCCGACATCAAATTCCGAAATCGAATTGTTCTCTTTCTTGGTTCCATAATTATATGAGTTTTATTTTAGCCCAACTTTCGATAAACTGACGCAATGCAACATTAATGTCTTTCTTTATATAGAATAGTCATATTTGACTGAATCTGGCGTACAATTTATTTACTTACCCAAAGAGAACATTTTAGAAATGAGAATATATATTTCGCAAAATTAGTTTCCTCTCAGTAACTGCTTATCATGAGTGTTTTGTCACTTTTAAATAAACAAATTATTCCCTTAAATACTTTACTATTCTTTAATGTTAAATTATGTAATTTGCTCGTGATTTCCAGTATTAAACAAACCCGATTTTTTATGGCCCTAAAACACAAAGTCCTTTTAAAATTAAAGATCCAAAAAGCCCTTGCAATCTATCAAGATAAAAACTATAGTTCGATGGGTATTTACATTTTTATTTAATTTATGGAACTCTTTTTTAAAAAAAGAGTTCGTACGTTAAAAGATCAAATTGCTCTTATATTAGGGAAAAGAAAAACAATCTTGTATGTAAAATAATACAAAATTATATATATAATTGAACAGCATTTTAAGGTCACCAAAGTGTGCTTTGCGAATATCTAATATTTGATTGTTAAAATATCTCAGCAGGCGCTTGATTCAAGTTGCTGCTGTCGATTCATTCTCTCTGTCTCAGTCAAGAATTTTATTTTTATTGGAAGCAGCTCGTTAGCCGTAAAAAATATATTTCGAGAACAAAAAAAGGAAAAATTGTGAAACAAACTGTGCGCGTTCTTGTTAGTAATATTAACCAATTGAAGCGCTTGCAAGCGAACTAATTTCTTTTTGTTCAAAGTTCAAAATCAAAATTACAACAAAATTCACAGAATACAATTTAGCGATAAAAGCAAAAGAACACAATGGAGAGCTTGGTGAACAATCAATTGATGCGTCTGCTGAAGGACCTGACATCGGCGCATCCGGAAACAGTTCGCAAATCGAGTGACGAGTTGGCCAAAGAGTTCAACGACTCGGCGAGCACGCTGCAATTGTGTGCAGTGTTGGGTAACGCGGAGAAACAAAGCGAGTTGCGCAAATGCGCTGGCAACTTACTTAAAACCCGTCTCGCGGACAGCGAGTCCTGGCCCAAGGACATTCAGCGGCAAACTCAAACGGAACTCTTGGGAGCTTTAAAGTCGCTGCGCTTGGACGATGACGAGACGCTGCAGACGTTGATACTACGCAATCTGAGCGTGATGATGCAACACGAAGAGGTCAGCGAATGGAATGAATCGGTCTTGAATCACGTGGAGACGTTGAGTAAATCGCAGGACAATCAACAGCAGACGCTGAGTGCCATCATCTTTAGGCTGCTCGCGAAGATGGCACCGAAAATGTTGCAAAACTATTTGCAACGTGCGCAACGCATCTTCATGCACATCGTGCAACAGGCTGAGGCACAGGGACAGCTCTTCTCTACGGCCACCGAGCAGCTGTTGCATGGCTGGACGCTGATCGTGCCGTTGTACCTCAAACGTGCCACTGGCAAACAACAAACCGAATTGGCTGCAACGTTGCCTCACATCATGAAGCTGACGCATGCCGCCGCCTATCACAAATCGGAGGTTGGACTTGCCACATCGCCGGCTTCGCGCCGCGGCATCGCTGTGCTCTGCAAGCTGAATCAGCAGATGCCCGAAATGGTTACGCCGCATCTCCAACTCGTGTTGGACGAACTCTGCACGCTTGCGAGCGACATCAAGCTGAGCGATACGCTGCGAGTGAAGGCAATTGTGGGTATCAAAAGCTGTGTGCGCAGCATGAGACGCCACATCATTCGGCTGAAGCTGATGGATAAGTTGCTGATGACACTCTGCGGACTGTTGGCCTTGCAGCCACCGAAGCTCGACGAGCACGGAGAGGAGCTCTTTCTGGGGGCCAGTAGTGAGGAGGAGGAGTCAGAGGCAGCCACGCCCCTCTCTGAGGCAGCCAACACCATAAACTATGTGGCCGCCCACTCGGACACGAATCGTGTGGCCGATCGTGCTTTGAGGCTGATGCAGCCGCAGCTGGAGCAAACGGAATCGCCGCTGAAGCGTCTTGGCGCCTTGCTCTTTCTCTCGCTGATGGCGAAAGGTTTCTGCGATCTGCTGGCGGACACGCATCTCGATCGCTTTGTCGCTGCCGTGGAGCGAGGCTTTCAGGATTCGGATGATCTCGTGCGTCGCGGAGCCCACTTTGCTTTGTCCGTCATGGCCGAGAATCTGCAGCCGGAGATCACGCGTCTGGCGGATCGTGTGTTGCCGCTCTTCTATAACTTTTTCGATGGCCTCAGCGCCGAGCAGCGTCTAGTCGCTGGTGATACGGAGGTGTACACGCGCATGTTCTGCACTCTGGAGATCTACTGTGAGAGCCTCAAGCCTGAGATGATGCAGCCGCATCTCGCGGAGCTGATGAAGCGTCTGATGCTCCTGCTGCAGCCGAACACTAATTCGCCTGCCTTGCGACAGATGTGTTTGACCACGATCGCCAGTCTGGCCAAGCTGAGCAAGCAGCTCTTTGCCCCCCACTTCGATGAGGTCATGTGCGCCACGATGCCTCTTGTCAAGCACGCACCCGATGAGAATCAACTGCTGCTCCGCACACATGCCATTCAGGTGAGGTTAACCATTTGTACTTCTTAATAAGTTGGAGTTGTGTCTGCAAATCATTTACGTCTGTAGAGAATTGAAGGTATTATTTCATACTTTATTCTGCATTGCTGGTTATAGAGATCATATTTATTATATAGGATATTCAATAATATACATCTGTATATTAGTACGTTTTGATTCAACTTGATTAATACTGTTTTCTGCTAACGACTTCGATTCAACCTAATCTTGATCTAAATACTTCTCACGATTGTTGCTCTACTTCTGACAACTGATGATACCGATATCTTAGTGCCTATCAACTTTCTAATGCCAACCGATACCGATAGGATCCATCGTCTAGCCTCTACCTCTGTTACACGTCTGTGTTGTAGACTATAAAAGATTTCATTGGCAGCTCCTGAATTTCGTTTTCGTTTTATGTTTTACACTCACAACTTCTATTTATATTGCCAGTGTCAACATGGTCAACAACTGTAGAATTAAAGAATATTCTAATAAAATTAGAACCATCCTCAAATTATGATCAAATGCTGAGAGAAATTAAACCTTTTTTTTATCCATATTTAATATCTTATCTTGGCTGAAAATGCTAATATTCTAATAGTTTGTTACAACAAATTTGTGAATTACTGAATCTTATTTAAAAGCATTTTACACTATTATAAGAATTAAATTGAATTGCTCTGGCCATAGGAATTTATTCAATATTTATTGACACAATTTAATAACAATTATATTTAATTAAAATTATTTTGTTTCATTTTATATTTATTGATTTCAATATGAAATATCAATTCTGGCTCAACTGTAGCTTGTTTTATTTATTCAGACGCTTTGCAATCTAACTTAACAATTGACAATAATTGTAATTAATATTTAAATATTTTTAAAAACGCAATCAACATTGAATACCTTTAAAAATTAAACATTTTTGCGCTTACGCCAGAAGAGCTTCATATATTTTTTTTTCCTTTATGTGCTACCTTCTTATTTTAGCTACTCGATTGAATTTTCTATATGTTTCTGAATTGCTCGACAGGTGATCAATGCGCTGGGTCAGGTGAACCCGGAAAAGTTTGAGAAGGAAGCGTCGAATCTGTTTGCCAGCTGCCTGGACACGATCAAGCACGTGGCTGGAGCTCAAATGTTCACCTACGAACTGCTCGGCGTACTCTCCGGTTACATTCCCAAAGAGATCAATGCGCACTTCTCGCTGATAATGAATGGAATCTTGACGTCCATTAAGGAGGCAGCCAACGTGGAAAAAGCCAGCGAATCAAGCAAAGACGATGACGAAGACGACGATGACGATAGTGATGCTGCTAGCACCGACGAAGATAATGACGAAGACGATGACGATGCTGAGAACGAGAATGATGATGATGATGATGAGTCCGAGGATGAGGACGACGAGAGCAGCACTGAGGAAGAGTCGGGCAGTGTGCGCGATGGCCACGGCGATCAAACGGAGGCGAGCACACGCAGCACCGAAAGTGCAGCCAACTATGTGAATGGGCACGACGAGGCTGTGATGTGTCTCAAGGCATTCGCCATTAACATGCCCAACACACTGTTGCCCTATCTGTCAGAGTCGACGCAACGAGTCTTCACATCCACCGATCACATGGAGGAGCTGGACAAATGGTCCGCTTATGAGACGCTCACCCAATTCATTTTACTCTATTCAAAGCAAGGCAACGTGTCGGAGGCGAAGAAACATTGCATCCAACTGCTGCCGGCAATGGTGTACTTTGTGCAGACGGCGAAGGAGACGGTGAACGTGGTGAGTGTGATGAAGAGCATCGAGCAGCTGCTGTCGGTCCTGAAATCGGATGCTTTGGCCGCTGAGGGCTATGCGGAAATGGTGTTCGAAATGCTGCGTCGCACGCTGCGCCGCAAGCTCAATTGTCAGTTCAACATTGGCATCGACCAGGAGATGGAAACCCTGCAGCAATGGAGCCAGGCGATGTACGCCGAACAGCAGGTGATGGAGGCCGCTGGCGATCTGATTCCCGTCTTTGGACATTCGCTGACCAAGCGACAGTTTGCCTCGTATTTGCAAACGTTGAGCAAGAGTTTCGTTAAGAATCTGCGACAGAGTTCGCCCAGCGGCCAAGTGACGCGCAGCAATTTCTTTATGTACACGCTGATGGGACGCAGCATGGAGGCGCTCGGCGTCATGGCCGAACAATACTACGAGGTGTTGTGCTATGGCATACTCGATTGCATGCAGGATCAACGGCGGCGTATACGTGATTTTGCCAGGCAACAAATCGATTGGCTGCTCACGCACTCGACGGAACACAACAACGCAGAGACAATCATTGCGGCCACATCGTGTGTCTTTGGCGATGCCCTCGCCGCCGGTTCGCCAACGCCGACGGCGCTGGAGAAGGATGAGCGCGATCTGCTGATCGCGATTCTGGCACGCATGATTCGCATCGACAACAAATGCGTTGCAATGAACACGCTGATTCCCCTCTTTCTAGGCAGTTTGCCGCTGCAGCAGCGATTCGAGTGCTACATCGATGTGATGCCCGCGTTGCATGTGATCTTCAAGGCACGCATGGATCTGTTGCGTCCTCATCTCGCCGAGATGCTTGAAGTGTTGCTCGCTGCTCTGCAGGCTCAGCATTTGCCCAATGCTGCGCTGAGGCAAATGACCATCGAACTGGTAAAGTGCATCAAGCTGGATGATGAGGCTCTTTATCAGCAGGTTAGCGAAAAGTTTATGGAGGTCAGAGCGATAATTGTTTAGACAGAGTTGTGAAACGAAATCGAAATTAATCCCAAAATGTGTACGAGTAATTTAAGTTGGAAACAGTTGCGAAATTCTGGTGAAATTTGACTTTTCTTGCATTCGAATAAAGTTCAGAAGTTCGGTGAGTCTCAAGTCTCTTCATTTTGTTTTTTACTCGATCGTTTGTTACAGACTGACAATCTTCGAGCTGCCAACGTTTGCTATTACATTGCTGCCAACTCGAAACAAACTATAGAAGAAGAGCTCAAACTATCGACAGTTGCGAAATAATCGTAGCAAATGAAAAATTAGTTTTCTTTCGTTCGAATAGAGTTAACTGAGTTGGTTTTTCTTGATCGTTCGAAATCGTTTATTGACAAACCTTAACTTATTTCACTGCCAACTCGAAACGAACTTTTGCTTGAGTACCACTGTTGAAAAATTCTGGTGGCAAATTGAATGGGAAATAAATTTTTCTCATCAAAATTTACTTAGTCTCTTCAATTTTTCATTTTCGAACGAGCTTCCAATTTTTCTATGTACAGGGCTGTCAACTGAAGCGAACTAGCGAATGAGAGCTCAAACTATCGACAGTTGCCAAATTCTTATGCGTTCGAATAAAGTTTAAAAGTTCAGTTCAGTTCGGTTTTTTTATTCCTTTTTCTCAACCGCTTGCTACCGGACTATTTCTTGAGTTTAAACTATCGACAGTTGCTAAATTCTGGTAGCAAATTTAATGAGGAAGATATGCGCGTTCGAATAAAGTTTACTGAGTCTCTTCTCGCTGAGCTGTCAACCTTTTCTGAATGCGTAGTGCTGCCAACTCGAAACGAACTATCGAATGAGTGCTCGAACTATCGATATATTACAACTCCTTAAACGCTATTACAATATGTTACTTACAAAAGTTGGCAAAAGTAGCATGTTTAAATTGATGAGCAGTGATTTGAGTTTTGCGAGAATATATATTCTATTTTGCACAGAGACGGTCCATCGATCAATGTAAAGTGACATCGAACTATTAAAGGGCGAGTGCCAAGCTGTCGACTGGCTAATCGCCAATGAAACTATATATTGACCACTGGTTACATTTTCGTTTGGGTTTGATGGATTGCCGCAAATCACGAGTCCGAGGCGAGTTGAGCACCAAATCCGGCAATTAGTTGGACCGAGTTGATGGCGTTGCTGGCGCCACCTGGCGTTCGAGTGCAGTTTACGTTTCGTTCGGGGTGTCGGAGATTGCGACGTTAATGTGCAACAAACTTAAGGCAAACTTTTCGTCAATAGGACAAGCAAAATTCAATTCAACGCGACGAGAGTGAAAGAGAGAGAGAGAGAGAGAGAGGGAGAGTAAAAGAGAAAGAGAGAGAGTGGGAAACACGTAACAATCACAAAACTAATGAGCAATTACAAAATGCAAAATTAGCAATGTGGCAGGCAAGGTGACAGAGACACAAGCAGAGGGGATGGGGTAGGGGATGGAGAAGCCTTGAAGTTGCCGTTGTCCTTGCAGGACTCACGACAGCGTCGGACATGCCAATTAATTAATATTTAATTTATAGCCTGAGCAATTGTGCCAACAATTTCATTAAGTTTCGCTGCGCTTACAACAGTTTTTTTTTTTTCTTGTTGTTTCTTCTATTTTTTTGTGTGTTGTAGATTCCATTGGCATTCGCTGGCCATTTTTTATTGTACTTTTCAGCGGTATTTTCATATTTCTTCTCTCATGCCACAAACTTTGTTTTTTTTTTTTTGCTTTGCCCCGTTTTCGTTTTCGTTTAAACCGTGTGGCGTTCGTTGTTTTTTGTTTCTTGGCGCTTTCGTCTAATTAACTTGAAATGAGTTTTTTCGCTTCCACTCTCACTCTCTCTATCTCCCCCTCTCCCCCTCTCTCTCTTACTCTCTGTCTCTCTCTGTCGTTGTCTCTTGATCTTGATGTGTGTGTTGCTGTCCGACAAATGTTTTTATTTTGCGCTGTTTTTGCCTTGGCAAAATGTCACTTAATAAATTTGACGACTGTTTTATGTTGTCGCTTTGGTCCTTAAAAAAACACAACAACAACGAAAACGAAAAACAAAAATTCGAGCGAGGGGAAAGCGAGGAGAAGCAGGAAAACCAGAAAGCAACACGCCCATTACAACACGTAGTGGCCATAAATATAAAAGCCAGCGCCACGCCCACACAAAACCTAATAAAAGATGGTATGTGCGTGTGTGTGTTGGTGTGTGTGTGTGTGTGTGTGTGTGTGGGCAAGGTAAGGAGTGGGTAAGGGGCAGAAGCGAAGCGAGTCACACTCATATGCAGAGGCTGACAGATAACCTTGACCCGAAGGCTCGGTTAGCTGGTTAGGTTAGAATTTAGGCGTCGCACACGTGTGTGTGTGTGTGTGTATGTGTGCCAGGATCAGGATGTCGTCTCCCTTTCTCTTTCCCTCACTCGTTGTTGTCCTGGCAATGCCTTTTGATTTGCCATATTAATTGCTCATCAGCCTGCAGTTTAAAGCTGCAAATAATTAGAAAGCATCGCATTAAATCCAAGCTGCTGTCTAGCTGCCTTTACTCCATTCTCTCGTCTGGCTTTGCGACTTGTTTGCAACATTTTAATTTCTCCGAGTAATGTATATTTTATATTAACTTCGCCAAGTACAGCAGAAGCTCACAAATTTGAATGCGCTGCGAGTTGTTTGTTGAAGTTACTTCACTGAATTTACAATTATATTTTCAATACTACAAAAACGTTGCTAAATATCACAAAATAAATCTACTTCTATGATATTTTTTCCAAAGAAAATATAATATTATAATTTTTGAAATCCATATAATTAACAAATGTATATAGTTTATTTACTTTCTTATTATACGATACAAAGCATAAAGCAATGTTAGACTGAACTGTTTTAAGTTTATATGTATTACATAAAGAAAGAAAAGGTAAGAAATGTATACTTATTTACTTTCTTATACTATATCAAATAAAATATAAAGAAAACAAATCTGTATTGAATTGGATTGTTGTTCTGAAATTTTTAGTTAAGTTTACCTTTTTACATTAAATCTAATCAAAATAAATCTTGACAGATGTTTATACAGTCTGTTTTACTTAACTCTAAAGTTAACTTAGTTATTTTATATTATTACTTAGCTATACATATGTACTTAAAATTGAATCTGTTTAAATTAACTTCAAAGAAATATTTCTTCATATTTTATAGCTTATTAATTACTTCTACATTTGGTTCAGATTACTTTTTTATATTAAACCAATTAATTATAGTACGAGTATAAGGAAAATAAGTTTGCCCCTTTATTTTATATTTATGTGTTTGTATATAAAGAAAATAAATCTGTTTCATTTTTGTTCAAATAAATTTTCTTCAAATTTTGTATTTATTTTTATACATTTTTTAGGTTTCCTTGTCATCTTAAATCAAATAAAGTATAAAGAAAAAAAACTATTGCACTTTACTTCAAATAAGTTTTCTTTTTTATTTGTATTTAACATATTGAAACATAAAGTAAATAAATATTTCATCTGTTCATCATTCTTAATATTTATACTTTTTTCATATGAATTTTGTACACATGATAATTAAGTTACAAAATCACGTTGTTCTAATTTACGAGTGTTTACTGTATGCTTCACGTTATATTGGGCCATGCGGCGTATGAGTAACATGACACACACAAATACGCTTAAGTTCAAGAGAAAGTCATTTCGATTGTGGACAGAGTTAACCGCCATGGAGCTGAAGCTGAAGCTGATACTGAAGCTGGAACTGGAACTGGCTAGCGGCACATGTTACAGCTTTCCCTCTCTGCTCTTCACCTACCTCCCTACCTCCCGCCCTCCCTTCGGCCAGCAACCGCATTTGCCTTTGCTGTCTGCTGTTCGACTTTTGACTTTTACAAGTGCCTGGCGGGCATCCATGGCCGTGACGATGAGGATGACGGAGACGGAGACGATGATGATGATGATGATGACGATGATGATGATGGCGGTGGTCTGTTGGCTGTTTTTGGCTGTTGATGTTGCGACTTTTGGTCGGATTAAATGCGCAGCTACACCTGGTGACATATCTTTTGGAAAACAAGTGTGCAGATGGGTGATGGCAATCAACGAACATCAAAATTCAACGTTCAACGTTCAACTTTCAACCAGCAAGCAGCAAGCAGCAGCAACAACAACAACAACAACAACAAGGAGGAGCATTAGAATCCAGTTGGATCCAGTGTGGCAGCAGGACAAGGACATCGGTGTGGCAGCATCAGCATCAGTCAAAACTTTGCCAGCAACTGAATTATGTCATTTGGTTGACAGGACGCGCACAGATGCAGATGCCTCTTGGGATCATCGGGAGTGCGAGAGAGGAGAGCGAGGGTGAAAGGGTGAATAGAACGGGGACGAAAGCAGCCTCGTGGCATCTAGATTTGAACGGTGGCGCCACATGCATTGCAACACGACAATGCGGCAAATAGCGGTAGCTTAAGAACGCAATTCGCTATTCGCCACAAAGCTGGCGTCGGCACAGTGCAAACAAACAGTTGGAAACCCCGCGAAATCCACTCGATTAAACTCTTTGAAATTGGATAAATAAAATGGAGTGGAGATATGTATGTTGAGGTCTATTTCGGGCTATTCAAAATAAAGAAACTTTTAAAATAAGTTATCCTCAGTTAAGCATTTCTTAATAATATTTTATATTCTTTTCATTTTTACTTTACTTTGCATTACTTTAACGTTAATTCAACTTAATAAATATTGTTATTATTCTTACTTTTCTTTATTAATATTTTATTTAAATAAATAAAAGTAAATTGAGAAATACGACTTTTTACTACTTTAAATATTACATTTAAAATACAATCTATCAATTTAAAATTTGGCTTCTATTTCAACCGCGAAAAGAAATTTACTTTATAACACAATTTAGTAGATATTCGCCACAATTAGCCAAGCAAAGTTAAAAATTAGAATACTTTTTTAGCTGAGCTTTGCTAAAATGTTAATATCATGACCAGGCTAACATATTCTCTAGATCTTAAAGTAATTCAACATGTTTTGGGCTTGCTAAAAAAAAGGTATATGAAGGGGAAAACAATACAAAGATAAGGAAACATTAATTGAAGTCTAAAATAAGCTTGGAGTGAGATTTCCTTAAACTACAAAGATTCCTTTTATCATTTTATGAAGACCCGAATATATGAAGTTATTACTAACAAAGAAAGCAAAACTCATTACTGAAATTATATATTTTTTTATATTTTAGAAATCAAATATTAACACCAACTAAAAAGTTAAATTTTAAAAAATGTCTTTTCTTATAAAAAATTAAAAAGCTGAAGTGCGTTTATTCTAATGACGAAGAAAATTAACCTTATTTTGAGTAGCTTTAAAACAGTTTTATTTAAAATTGTATAATCATTTGAATATATATTTTAAGTATAATGAGAAGCTTTCAGAAAATTATTGAAAAATAAAATTTGTTTTTAATTCAGATAATCATTTGAATATTATTTAAAAAGTATTATTAAATACTAAATCTTTTTACATATCAACTTATTTTCAATCATCTTTGAAATAATAAGTATTAAACAAATTTCAATGAAATTTGCAACTTGCGCCTAACTTAAGACCTGCAGTGTATATTAATGTATTTGTTCTATTTATTCTTGATATCATAAATAGCTGCATCCCAGTTTCACAGCTTTAAACCATTACGTTAAGTATACGACTCGTTTTCGTCAAATTATCGAAATTTATAACTGTGTGATGAATTGCAGCTGGAATTAAATAACTTTACCTTCAGCATTACAAACAAATATCCAAATGGTTTTGCAAGTAAATTAGACTTAAAATATTACGTATACGTATGGAAGATAGAAGTCAATTGCTAATGGAACATTTAGCAATCGACGCTTTTAAGTTGTGCTTCAATTAAATAAATGCAAAGCATTCGAAATATGAAATTGTGCAATTTAGCAGCCCTTTTGATAGGCTTTTGTATTGCGTTGACCCAACTCAACTCAGCTGCCAGCAAAAATGTGACGCTGCCAACTGTGCCACAGTGTGTGGCAGCAACAGAGGCAGCAGCAGCAGCAGCAGCAGCAGCAGCAGCAGCAGCAGCAGCAGCAGCAGCAGCTAGCGGAAACCGTTTGCTCAAGCAGTCATTACATGCCGCACATTTTTTGCGTATTCCATTTACCAATTTTGTATTCGACTTTCAGCTTCTTCTTCTTTTTCTTCTTCATCTGCTGCTGCTTCATTTCGGTTTTATTTTCTTTTGCTACTCTCCGTTTTTTCTTTTTTTATTTTTTGGCTTGCGTTCTTCGTGCCAGCGCCTTGAATATTTTTCTTCAATTTTATTAAAATTATGGAAATGAATGAAATACTTATACGCTGATGCTGCTGCTGCTGCTTCTCCTCTTTGGTTCGCTTCGTTTCGTTTTATGCTCTCGGCGACATCCTTTAAGCGAACGAATTTATCGAAAATTGCAGCAGCCGTGTCACGCCTCCCTCTCCTTTCCCTCCTCAGGCATTGTATTGAGGCGGCAGAGGGAGAGGGAGGAGGACTTTAGTAATCCGTTTCACTGATGCGAATTCAATCGATGTGCAGAATGTTACCTGCAGCAGTCGTTGCCCCCCGGTTTCCACCCCCTACCCCCTCCCTGGTTTTTCTCCCTTCGCTGATCCTCAATCCTCATTTGCATGGTCCAAGTTTCATCTATGATTCAGTTTCAGCTGTAAATTTCAATTCTAGTTCAATTTTAATTTTCATTTGTACGAAGTTTCTCTCTTTTTTTTCTCTATCTTGTTTTTCTTGCTAATTTTGTAATGTTCTTGCATTTAGTTTAGTTTCTAATTGCATTTCACTTAATTTTGTTTTGTTTTTTTCTTGTTTTTGGCGAATATTTTATTGCCGTTTCATTTTGCCACAATTTCAACTGCTGTCGGACAACAACTGAAGTTCTTTCTCCTCTCATCCTGCTGCTGTAGTAGTAGAAGTAGTAGTAAAAGTTGTTCAAGTTTGTTGTTCATTAGCGAACAAACTTGACACCAAAGTCGGCATCGCAGTTGTGCTGCTGGCGCCACCTGGCGGCGTATTTAGCAGTCTGTCACTAATTGCATCGGAGAGGTTTCCGTTTTCATTTTAATGGCGGCGCCACCTGGCGCTGCATTTCACCTTCCAGTCTTTCTGCCTCCTTCTCCTCTTCGCTCCCTCCCCCTCACCCCAGTCACCCTCTCTTGCCATTTGGCAATTTGATTTGTCGCAATATTTTTCGCATTTTGCACATCAATCACTCTGCAGTTGTCGCCCAGTTCCGCATCTAATTCGATTTAGTTGAAATTCCTAGTTGCTTTTTTTTTGTGTTTGTGTTCGCACGTTGCCATTTGCCATTTATTTCACTTCGCTTTTTTTTTTGTTCTGCTTCAATTACGCCAATTTATAACGATATTCGCATGTGTGTGTGTGTGTTTTTTTTTTGTGGCTTAGAATAATTGTTTAATTGGAATTATGAAATTCAATAAATAGCTTTGATTAAGCACTTAAGCCTTTAGCGGTTCATTTTCATATTCGCATATAAGCAATTTTCCATTTATTTCAAGTTAAATCAACTGGAATTGTGCTGGAATTCCAACAATTGCAAATTCACTTTCTCAATTTCGATTTTCGCTTAAGAATACGCGCAACTATTTGAGCTGCACTTTAAAGCGCCCCACTTGCAATTGCGACTGCAAAATAAAACAAGTAAGAAAGCTACAGTCGAGTGTGCTCGACTGTGAGATACCCGCTACCCATTTTTAATAAAGGCAATTTATTGCGGTATCATTTTCAAAATATACCGAAAATACTAAAAAAATACTAAAAATATACCAAATGGTATGTTTGGTATATCGATATAGTACACCATTCAAAATATACCATAAACGGCATAATGTGCCAGATTGTCGGCCAAAGCAACTATGACCTCTAGTAAGTGGGCGTTTTTGCCCATACAAAAGTATTTCTTTAATAACTTCCACAATTTTTATCTGATCGCAACCAAATCATAACTACTATAGTAATTATAGTATATACCAAAATTCGCAACTCTAGCTTTAAATTTACGCTTGTTAATCGATTTTTTTGATTTGCGGGGGCGGAAGTGGGCGTGGCAAAAATTTGAAACATACTTGATCTGCGTGTAAACATAACAAATGCTGTCGAAAAAAAAATATAGCTCTATCTCTTATAGTCTCTGAGATCTAGGTGCTCATACGGACAGACGGACAGACGGACGGACGGACAGACGGACATGGCTATATCGTCTCGGCTGTTGATGCTGATTAACAATATATATACTTTATAGGGTCGGAGATGCCTCCTTTTACCTGTTACATACATTTCCTGCCGGCACAAAGTTATAATACCCTTCTACCCTATGGGTAGTGTGTATAAAAACCATCTTTTATGTGTGTTTTGTGGATAACAACACAAATTATTATTTTATATACAAATTTACCGAGATTCAGAAATTCATCTGCAAATAGTTTGAAAAACATTTATTTACAGAATATGCAATCAATAAATTTATGTTAAGCTTAAATGTGGAGATTTAGCAAATAATAAAAAGTATGATTCAACTAAAAGACGTTTTTTAAAGATATGGAAAATGGAAGAACATATATTTTTTTTTGTACTATAAATTTTACAATTACAATTACACACAATAAGCATAAATTTCAAAATTCTTTTGCTGCATTAATTTTTCATACAAACAGCGGCATAACATAACATTGCAATTTAACTTCTACTATATTAGGAGATAACTCAATTACATATAAACAAAGACGACTGTGAGAAGAACAGTCAAGTATTATTCTTAAAATATACTTAATTCATATTCCACAGAATATATACCGAACGCTATATTTGGTATATTCATATATATTAACAAATTCTTTTCTTTGTAATTAATAACACTACTAGCTGTAGTTATGTACCTATATTTTTGGTATATTTAGTATATACTTTATACATATTTGGCATATATATTGAATTTACCTATATTTTTAGTATATATTTTATATTAACCAGTATTTTCAGTATATAATTTATATATCTACAGTATATACATTATAATTTCCTCCAACTTTAGTATTTTTTGTATATACTTTATAATTATACTTTGTATTTACTACTATTTTCAGTACAGTATTTTCAGTATATAATTTATATATAATATATTCAGTATTTACATTATAATTTCCTCTAATTTTAGTATTTTTATATATATACGTTATATTTACTACTATTTTCAGTACAGTATTTTCAATATATACATTATATACATATTTAGTATATATTTTATATTTACCTATATTTTCAGTATGTACTCCAATTAAATTTAGTATGTACATTATATTTCCCTACTTTTTGAGTATTTTTAGTATATAATTTATGAATATAAAATTGAATGAATAAACCTTCCAATGAGTTTGTACCTTACCAATATGTCCGCATTATTGTATTTACCAGTCAAGCTCAATATTATTTCTCCTGTTATTACTTCTCATTTTTTACCATTTATAACTTTTACTAGTTCGACTACTGCAACTTTTTATACTACAAAAACTATTCTAATTGCTTTTCTCTGCCACAAATGCTTTGCGAAATGCAGCTGCAGAAAAACAGATGGTGGAACATCATTTGCAGTCTTCAGTCTTGTTCAGAGGCGGGGCAGGGGGGGCATAGTTTTTGGCTGACAATTAGCGCCCATGAAGTGCGTCTCTTTGTCCAGTGCAGATGACAGCTTAGAAAAATCACCAACCAAGTACTCACACACACACACACACACACGTAAAGCATTTAGCAGTCATTTCGACACCTCTCGCTTCCCTTTTCCCTCTTTACAGCACTCTCCATTCACTCAGAGAGAGAGAGAGAGAGAGAGAGTGTGTGGAAGTTTGAAGTGGTCATGGGCTGTCGACTGGGCTGTCAGTAGACAAATGTGACATATTTGGACGGCATATTGCCATCTCAGTCAGTCTATGGCCTGGGTCCATCATTAGTCATCTTCAAGTGGTGGGGGCGTTGAGTGGAATTATGCAAAAGTTGCCTCAAAGTTGACCAAAATCACGCGCAAAACAACACAGCGACAATAACACAACTGGCATTCCACTTGAAAGTCAAACTGAAAGCTGCAGAAGATGATGATGATGACGACGTTGTTGGGGAAGTGGAGACGGTGACTTGGTTACTCTTTAAAAAGTGGAGAGAAGGAGGGAAGGAGAAGGAGGAGCAGAGCGAAGCGAAGCACTTCAGTGGCGTCAGGCAAATTAATCTTATTTAATTTGAATTTTTATATAAATAATGGAGAGCTCAACCAAAAAGCCGCCAAAAACTTTTGTTCAATTTTTTATTATTAAATGGCTGCGGACAGCAAGAGGAGGAGGTGGCAAGGGAGAGGGGAAGTGGAGAGTGGGGAGTGGCATGGGTATTTGTGGCACGTGCGCGGCTACTTGTGAACACTTTCCAATTTGTTGAATCCTCGCCAGCAAAACAATTTGTGATCCCCAAAAAGTGCAAACAATGCGCAAGAGGGCAGCGCACACAAAAAAAAGGGGCAGCTGGGAGCTGAGAGCTGGGAGCTGGGAGAGTGGAGCGTGGACAGGTAACCGGTGGCAGGTGGCACCTGCTGTTGCCTGTTGGTTGTTGCTGTTGTTGCTGCTGCTGCTGGACGAGGGCAGCCAACTAGGCGTCCAACAGGCTGGCTGGCTGGCTGGCTGTCTGTCCAAACGTGTGTCATTCTGCGGCAACGCGGCACAAAAATGATTTATGACAAAGCTTTCGCGCCCCTCGCCAGCATCGGGAAGGGGAATGGAGTGGGAGACAGAGGCAGGGGTAGAGGCAGCGTGGCAGCATGTGGAATGTGTTTTTGCCAGGCAAAAGAGCCAGAGCCAGAGCCGAAGGTTGAGGGCTCTGACCGTGTCGCATTTGTCGCATAAATGCAAAGTGTTTTAAAGTTGTTGTTGATTTTTCGGGACAGGAGCAGCCCGAGATTGACTTGAGTGTATGTGTGTGCGTGCGTGTGTGTGTGTGAATGAAATATGCATGAATCCTCGCCAGGAGACCAATGAGAGACAGCGGTGATGGCAGTTCACAAAAGGTGACACCAACTTGACTTGACTCGAGCCGAGGTTAAGATGGATGGGCATAAAAAGCATCAAGGTTATGGTGGCTACGTGTATTATCATGATAAATACAAAACTAAAGTACATTTATTTGTTTCACCAACATACATATATTTATGTTTATGCAAATGCTGCTGAATGTCAATGACTTTCTGCAGATTGTTTAACATGATAAACTATCTGCTCATCAGCATCAACATAGTTAACGCAAGCAATGGGAAGGTGACAAATATTAAGGGTTTGACTGGAGAATATTTGCTGCTATTTTTGTGAAAATCAAGTCAAATGGGAACAACGACATAAGGAATAAAATATACTTAGAATTTGATAAAAGTTATCGAAAGCAAAAAGTTATTACTCATAAGAACTTTACAATGCACCATCAGAAATATTCAATGATTAAGCAATATAAATATATACTATAAATATAAATTATGAATTTGAAGTTCACATTTAGAAATTTAAATAAAGTAATTATTATCACAAGTTAAACAATAAAAAAAAAAAACAAAAATAGCACAATGCTTAATCAAATATTTTGCATATATTTTGAGTTGATTTTCACTTTAAATGCAATCGTTCTTTTGTTTAATTAACAACGAAAAAGTGTGAGTAAAAACACAATAGTTTATTTTACTCCTTCTCAAAATGAATAAAATAATCTTAAATGTTAAATCAGCTATAATACAAAAAATTTTATCATTTGTATGCATGTGATATACATATATATAATATATATATATATTATATATAAATAACCGAATGTGTTGCAAGCGAATACTAAGTATACGTTAAGGAGAGAACGCGTATAAAATGATATAAAAAATAATATTGTTTAATCAACTATTTCACTTTATATATTATTACTATATTGCTTAGCAAGTAAATTATTGTATTTTGCATATTTGAATGAGAGAAAATATTTTTAAATTTGTACAAATTGATAAATATACTCAAACTGTTTAATCAACTATTTCGGTTTATAAGTTATAAACAAATAACCAATTGTTTTGCAAGTGAATATTACGTTTACGTAAAAGAATTGTTTTAAATTTGTACAAATTGGTAAAGTAAATTTTAAACTGTTTAATAAACTATTTTAGCTTATAAATGATCGTTTGTATAACATATCTTTAAACGGCTGCTTCAAATGGCCATTTAAGAGCTCAAACCGCACACTTTTGTCCCCAACTTGTATTGAAAGCACACCTTGGTGTCCACATCTCTAGAGAGCGTAGCATTAAAAGCATTTTTAATTTCATTTTCATTCTTCTTGTGACTCGTGCTTTGCCTGTCGCCTGACAGGTGGCCGAAGATTCATTGTCCTAGCATCACCGATGCCTGAGCCGACTTTTTAATTGTATTAACACGCTAATGTAAATCGCATAATGCCGCAGCGTCCACCCAAAATGGGAAATGGTGAATGGTTCTCGCTCTCTCTTCCAGTCTCTATCTCTCGTCTCAATGTCTCGCTTATTACATATTTATGTTTATATTTTCTTCAGCCGCGCTTTTAAAAGCGTTGAATAAATTTTAATTGTCTTCGGATGTCGCAATGTTTTCAATGTTTTTGTTGTGCTCCTCATCCTTATTGTTGTAGCTCCTCTTTACGCCCCCGGGTGGGACATTAAAAAATATTGCAGCATAAGGTTCCAACCCCGAAACAAAAAATGTTTCACCAGCGCAAAGAACAACAACGAACAAACGAAACGAAACGAAAGAAAAAAAAAAAACGACACAGCGTATGGCCGACATTATGCTCGTACTTACACTTATATATACGATGTTCTTTGGCCCTTGGCCTTTGGCCGGGCAATAGTAAAAGCGAAATTAGCCGAACGCAGGAGGACAACAAATTTTCTACCTGTTGGCCATAAAATAAATTCCATTATATTGTGACAAAAAAGAGAAAGCAAAACGAACACACACAACAACAAAAAAAAAAACACGAAAACACAACATTACACCGAAAAAAAAGAAAAGAAAAATAAAAGGAAAAACAGAAACAGAAAACCGAATGGAAGACAGTACAGAACAGAACGGAAAACGCGCTCGTAAAAATAATAATAATAAAAGTCAAGCCAAATGACGCAGCACGCAGAGAGAGGAAAGAGCGCAGCATAAAGCTCAAGACAATAGCAGATGGCAAACAAAACCGAATATGCCACAATTTTGACATTCTAAATTACCAAATCGCCAAGCACATATTCAATATGCTAAATGAAGATTGATAAAAACTACAAAAAGAAAATATAGAACTTTGTATTGAAATTAACTGAACTATTGGTAAATTTGAATTAAAAAGAGAAAGAAAAAATAACTACAATAAAATTAATTAAATTAAATTTTCTAAAAAATAAATTAGAATAGATTGTTTTGCACTATGTTATATTAATAAGCCAAAATAGGTGCAACCAAAAATTGTTGCCTACTTTTGGGCGCCAGTTAAAATATTAAAATTTAAATTACGATATTTGAGCGTGAATTGAATAAACAATTTTAATTTCACAGCTAAGCATTTTTGATAGAACTTCACTTCAAAACAATATGTAATTGTCAAAAAAGTAAAATGACCAAAAGATAATTATGTATAGAAAAAAAAGAGCAAGCAAAAAATGTTAGCTTTTTTTCAGACAGCAATGTAAAAGATGCAAATTTGAATGGTAATTAAATAAGTTGTCATTGAATTCTTATTACATCGCTGAGTTCTTAATTTCTAAATCTATTTTGAATACTTTAAACCATTTTGAAATTGTCAGAAAGCTAAAATTCTATAATAAACAAGCAAAACGATGAGCAAACAAATTTTAACTATTTTTATGCGCCTTTATACTCAAAAATGGTGTAACTATTTGACTAGAAGGAATGGAAACTGGATTCTAGAACGTCACAAAGTGTTTTCGAACTTGAAAAGCATCTAAATGGTGCCAGCAAATCAGGCAACTACTATAAAAGACGCACGGACGCAGGCAAACAACACAAAGGACATTTCGACCAAAACCGAGGCCAAAACGGAGCAGCAGGTGAAGCTGGCAACTAAAACAAAACACATCCCAGCTCCCTTCTAAACACGCTTGCCACTCCCCCTGCCGCGCCCCTCTGTTGCCCTTGATGGCAGAGGCAGCGGCAGCGGCAGGCAAGCGCGGAAATTTTTGAGCAGACAATGCGAGATGAAAAATTGTTAGGCCTATGGGACGATAACAGGCAGCAGAGCAACAACAACAACAACAACGAGCTCACGAATGATGGCGACCTTTGTTTAAATATTAACAAAATCTCATTCGAAGAAGACACACACACACACACACACAGAGTTGTTAACACAAGCGCAACGCTAGAGCAAACAAAGAAAACTTTTGGCAAGGTAAAGTTTTCGCTTTATTTTTTTGTGTGATTTTAATTTTATCTGTGTCTTGGGCGAAACAAATATCGTCTCGCACACACACACATACACACACATACACTCACCCCACACACACACACAGACAGATACACACTCACACACTCTCACACACACACACTGGACAATCATAAAGCGTCGCGTTCACTCCACGAAAGCGCTCGAAGGTAATCCTAACTTAGCTGCGGATTTGTTGGACAAGCGATGCGTGCGATTAAAGCAGCTCAATGTGAGAGTAGTTAAGCTCCTCATTCAACTGTTCAACTGCTCTTCTCCTCCTCTATTCCTCTCTCTCTCTCTCTCAAGTTGTCAACGAATTGCTTTGCCATGCTGCGGTCAATCCTTGCTGCTTAAGTTGAAGCACTCTCGTCGAGAGTTGGAGTTGGAGTCGGAGTTAGAGTTGGCGTTGGCGTTGGAGACGCAATCACAGCGGAATGCCATGGAAGGGCAGCAAGGCAGCAAGCAAACATAGCAATCCGCTTACATGGCAAAGTATTTGGCAGCAAGGTGGCAAAAGTGTAGCATGCAACAATGAGAACACGCAGCAAAGAAGCAGCGGCAGCATCCTCAGCATGTGCAGCAAATCACGCACATTCTTTAGTAGCCAAGTCGTCAGATTTACAAGTCGGAGTTTGGAATTCTCAAAGCTGCTGAACTGAAATCTGAACTACAAACAGGCTGTCGAAAATCTTTTGAGTCTGCAGAGAAAGTGTTTTGATTTCAAAGAACTTAACATGAAAATGTGATAATGAAATTATATGAAATTTACTTCATTTCATTACGAGTATCAGGAGTTCATTTGAATATTATAATTATTGTAAATTCAAGTTAAGAAAGTAGCTTTGAAAAAAACTGAATTACCTTGAATGTAAATAAATATATATCTAAATATTAAATATTATGCTAAATGATAACAAATTATTTAAAACCTGTCTAAATATAGTAAATTCGATTTTATCAAAAACTTCAATTTAGGAAAATATATTTGCGGAACTACATAAACCTATCAATAGAAATAATACAAAATAGATTAAATAAAAGCTTTTACTAGATTATAAAGAATACACATTTGTTCATTATATTAAATATTAGAGTTCTTTTAAATTTAAAAATAAAAATTTCAATTAATTAAATGTTAATAATGCAAGGAAGAATCAATTTTTGCTGTTCGCCCTTCCTGCTCTAAACTTGGAATTCCAGCACTCACCTGCCGCCTAATTGTAGTAAACTCTTACTTATAAATCTCTCTTCTCTCTAAAATCGTAGATCCATGCTTGGAGTTATGTTTTTGCACAAATTAATTAATGGCGAAATCGATTTCTCTGAATTGACTAGCAAAATCAGTTTTAGTATTCCGATTTAAAGCATTTCTTTCTGCATTAGTGAAAATTATTTACATATTCACAATATAATAAATTTGATGTAGTTATAAGTCTTTTTCTTCTAATAAAAAGAAATAAAAGCATATGTTATATTTCAAATATATAAATAATATTTCTATTTTTTACAAGATATCCATTGAGTCGAGCATAAGAACCGTATGATGTATTGGGCAAATGCCATCAAAGAAGTTTGCCTTCAGAGGGAAAACTCGGCTTTGGAATTAACAAATTGACTAGCTGAAGTGCTGCATGGCTTAGAAACTTCATAATGAAGTCGATGATGGGATAAATAATGTAGCAAAAGCTGCTGCTGCAGCTCATGATGAAGATGGTGTGTGATGGCATGATTTTTGGGTAACTGAACGAACACGAAGAGATGAGAGGGGAAACATTTTCATGTTTCCACAAAATTTAAGCATCACAAATGTTTTAACATTTTGTGTTTGGCTAAAAGTCAGGTGTTGGCCACAAACACATACTACTACCCACTACACTAGTGTGTGTGTGTGTGAGATTGGGGGCAGTTTTTGCTAGTAGAGGAGTACTTAGCATTTGTATTTAATTTTCATTTTGCATTTGAACTTTTTGCTCTTACCAACCGCTGGGCAAACATGGGCCAAAAGCTTTGGGGCGTATTAAGGCACGTAGCAACCACATGCGAGTGTGTGTGTGTGTGTGTGTGTTGAAGGGAGAAAAAGAGGATAGGGGCGTGGCATGGCCGCGCTCTGGTTGGCAGTAAGCTGAAGGCAGCACAATTGTTGCCATGTAACAGTTTATGTGTCATAAAAACTAGTTCCCATTGAATTTGCACAGCATGAATGCGACAGGTGTGGAGTTAGGTGTATGTTCGAAGGGAGGGAGGAAGGTAGGTAGAGAGCAGGATGTTGGGGCTTCGATTCGGGTTGCCTTTGGACAGCCAAAGTGAGAGAGAGAGAGCTTGGGGATGGGAGAGTAATCATCTGGGCTGGTTGCTGGTTAAAACCCAACGACAGTTGGACAAATTACACACTGCTCTATCTCGCTCCCTCCTCTCTCTCTATCTCTCTCTCTCTCTCTCTGTCTTTCTAGCCACGTGTGTGTGTGTGCGAGAAAGTTACGCCAGACATGTCCGGGCATGCAAAGCATTTGAAAATGTTAATTAAATTTTTCGTGCATTTCGAAACAAATTGGCCGCAGCAAAGAACACGTGCCAGGATCAAAACTACTGTCTAAAATTAGTATAAAAAAAATACTATATACATATATGCAACTACTTTCAGTTTATTCTGAGACAGGCAAACTAACATTTATCTATATCTATTCTATATATAGATTCTACCTTATTTTAATATATTTTCATTCTCTGACATTTATTTAGTGTCTCAGAATTAGTATATATAATATATAGTATATTATTTATACTAATTTTGAGACACTAAATATCAGAGAATATATTCATATATGAAATTACTTACAGTGGAGTTTATACTAAGAAATGCAAAATTAAATTTATATGCATATATCCACTTTATATATTTTCTATCTCATTTTATTATATTTTCATTCTCTGACATTTATTTAGTGGCTAAAATTAGTATTTAAAAAAAACCATATGTATAATATGGTACTATTTTCAGTGGAGTTAATATATTCAGAGAAAAATGCTAGCTAACATTAGATTTATCTATATCGACTTTATATAGATTGAAAATATTTTCATTCTGACATTTATTTATATTTGTTTTGTTTTGCTTAATGAGGAAATTAGCTTGCAGCATGCATTTAATTTATTGGCATAATTTACACAAACGAATTTATTGCAATTGTTTTGTTTACCCATTCCCATTCCCATTTTCTATCTTCTTTGGCCTTAACAAAGTATTATTAAAATTAACAACTAATATTATTATTATTGCTGTCGCTTCTTGTTGCTTCTTGTTGCCTTTCAATTGCAATAGTTATTGTTGTTATTCAATTGCCTGCGAGGCATGCTGCAACATTATTTTGCAACAATTACGAACGACCATGAGAGAAATCGAGTACGAGTAATGAATATTGCGGCTGTAGCATCAAATGTGCATAAATTATATGCAATTTATGCCAAAAGTTTAATGCAGTCAAGAAGCGATGTTTCCCCTCTCTCTCTCTCTCTCTCTCTCTCTCTCTCTCTCTCTCTCTGTCTCTCTGTCTCTCTCTCCCTCTCCCTTCTCTCTATTGTTTTAAACAAGCCAATTGGAAAGTCGTTAACTTTAAGAGCTTGCCCTTTCCTTCCATTCCCGGACTTAGGGGCATATCAATGGCTGCGTCAAAGCCAAATTTAACTGACAAAATTGTTAAATTTCATTCACTTTATTGTTATTATATTACCCCCACGAATCGATATATCGATTTCAAAGATGTGTCGTCCGTAATTATCTTTACAACGCATGACTATTGTCTGCGCTGCGTATACGTAATATAATGTGCATTACTCTTTCATACTAATTATATATAGCAAAACGTTTGGACAGCAAATAAATTGAATTTTACTCACAGTTTTCTCATAATATAAATGTGCAAAGTGACATTTTGTGACATTTCTGCAAGAAGCCGACACGATTAGAGCACTAAAGCACAAATTCCTTTTTATACCCGCTACCCATAGGGTGGAAGGGTATTTTAACTTTCTGCCTGCAGAAAATGACCCCATAAAGTATATATATTCTTGATCACCATCAACAGCCGAGAAGATATAGCCATATCCGTCTGTCTGTCCGTCCGTCTGTTTGAACACCGATAAGAGATAAAAGTATATATTTTTAAGCAGCATTTTTTATGTTTGTTACTTGCTTTAGCTGATATATTTTGGTATATTTTGTAGTCTATGGTATATTTAAAATTAATCAAATATACCAAATATAGCCATTGGTTAACTTTAAGTATTTTGTTGGCGTTATAAATTAGTATATTTTAAAATGAATACCGCAATGTTTTGCTTTAATGGGTTTCTTACTTGTCATATGTAAAATAGTCTGTAATTTTCTCGAATCTAACATATGTGCAACAAAAATTGTGTAAACTGCAGCAGAAGAAAAGAATATTTGATGTAATAAATAGAAAATATTTGACAGCAGATCAAGTAATCGCTGTTTATTAAGCTTTGCCAAGTCCCCGTGTTGCTAATTATATGAATTAAGTATAATATCAAGTGTTTCCTTTAGCCTTTTGCCCCACATAAGTACGAATATAATAAATAGTTGTTTGCTGAGCAACAGTTTGGTTATTTACTGGCTCAAAGTATAACATTTGCTTTCCGCCTGCCCCGTTCACACACAATTTGAATTCAAATGCAAAGTGCTCAATTTGCTGGACTTTGTTGCATGTGGCATGAATGATGTCTGCAGAGCAGGAGAACAGCAACAAAATGCTGCTTAAGATTTTTATGTTGTGAAATCTTTGTTCATTTCCATTTTGCAGTTTTGTTGCCTGTTTTTGCTACGATTTTCTGGCATTTTACACTAAAAGTTAATTATTTTTATGATCGGAAGTTTCGTTGACTTCAATTAGAACAAGTGGCCCTCGCTCCAAGCTCGGACTCCGACTTCGACTCTGTGCCGTAAATGTTGCCTGCTTGGTGTCCGTCATTAGGCGTTGGAGTTGGAGGCGTCCCAATGCTGAGCCAGGTGAGCTCTCGGGCTCCTTGGGTCTGGGTTGGCCATTATGGCCAACCTTCATATTTGTTTTGCTTGCCACATTGTTGTTGCTTTTGCTACTGCTAAAGTTGTTGCTTTGGCTGTTGGTCAAAGGCTTTTTATTAGTTTTTCGTTTATTCGCCAGCTGCTTTAACTTTTCCGGTGTGTGGCAGGCACTTTGCCACTTCACAACCCTCCCCCTCCCCTACCATCCACCCGAACTTGGCTTGTGTAATTTCTTTATATTTGTGGCTTTTATTACAGTCAACCCAACGTCCTGCCGCCTTGTTGCTGCCATGTTGTTTGCTTAGTTGTGTTGTTGGTTTTGCTAATTTTTATTTATGTTCTTAAATGTTCCCTGCCGTGCCAACGGGCCACGCATTTTTATTAATTTTATTTCAGTGTGATTATTGTGATTAGTTTGTTGGTCACCGCCCAGGCGACGCCTTCTCCTCAACTCAACTCAACTCTGCTCGACTCACTCCCATCTCCATTTTCTTCTGGCTGAACACCTTCTTTTTGTAACTGTAACTGTTTCTGCTTTTCCGCTTTTCTGCCTTTCTGCTTTTCTGGCTTTCTGGCTTTCATTTATTCTCACTCGCTTTCTCTCTTTCTCCCTCTCTGCGCTCCCACTTGCTCACTTGCTGGTTTATTTATTCGGGCGACGACTTCACCAAAGTCATTTTCATAAATTTCGGCACAAGTTTTCCACTTTTTTTCTGCTGCTGTTGCTTTCGTTTCTTTTTTTCGCTGCTTTGTTCTAAGGAAATTGGCGTCCATAAAACAGACGACGCTTAATTAAGAGAAATTTGTTGAAAAGCAGTCAATGGCGAACCCAATGTCCAAGCCGATATGCGATATACTCTAACTTTGCCATAAAAATGGTTTAACTTCCTTCCTTGACTCTTTCTTCTACAATTTTAATATAAATATTTTTAATTTTGCGCTTCACTACATATGTTTTATACTTTCGCTTTTCAATTTGTTCTGCCTTGAGTCTTCTCTTAATATTATTACGACTCCTTGAGTCTCTTGCTAGTAATTCGAAATATACTTCAACTTGCTTTTGGTTTATTTTCAGTTTTCAATTTCTTCAATCTTAAGTTTGTTGTTAATATTTTTAAAAATTCTTCCTGGACTTCCTTTACTTCCTTTTACCTATGATTATGTATTAATATATTCTGAATTTTTTTCACAACAAGAATTTTAATTTGTTGTTTGATAATTTTGTGCGATGTATTCTTAATTTTTCTGCAAATTTCTCTGACATTTCTTTTAATTTCAGTTTTTTTTTAATTTCTATTGATTTTTTTAATAATTTTTCTTTGAATCTTTCGCCTACGATTTTTATTAATATACTCTACGGTAAAAAAAAGATATTAATAAAAATCATATCTTTCACATTTGTCTGATATTTTCTTCAAATTTAGATTTTTATTTTTTTCGCTTTAGTTTTCTGTCATTATTTTTACAAATATTCCTTTTCAAATCATCTTGATTAATATGTTCTTCATTTCACACATCTTTCACATATCTCTGACATATCCTTTAATTTCAGTCTTTCGATTTTTTCTGTCGCCATTCTTTATTGTTCCTTTCGTAAGCTTCACACTCTGCTCTACATACATAGGCAGCACCTGTTGCGGTGGCAAAAGGCTGCAAATTGCGACGAGAAATAGCTTAATAAATAAATAATGACAGAAACCCTTCGCTGCCATTGGGATTTGGTGTCGGCATTTTCGGTCTACACTAGGACTTGTTAATTTGAACAACTTCGCAGCCGAAGAACGGTTCGAGACAGTTCGTCAGACATTCAGCCACTTAATCACAGTCAGTCATTCAATCAGTGAGTCAGTCAGCTATGCAGTTTGTTAGGCAGTTGAGCAATCAGTCAGCGATTCAATTAGTTAGTTATTCACTCGCTTATTTGTCACTCTCTCTCTGTTCGGTTTGCTACGCATTCATCAGCTTTTCGCAATTTTAAAGTTGCAATACACCTTTTAGGTGCTTCTTATGGGCCACGCCCTTCTGCGTTAAGTGACACATACGGCCTGAAGAAGAAATTTTGTTTTTAATATTTATATTAAAGTTACTACTTAATCTTGGAACTGAAGAAATAGACGTTGAAACTCAGTTCAACAAATATAGCATACTTTTCAGCACTGAAAGAAGAAACCTCATTTGATATCTTTAAACGTATTCAAACTCTTAAAAAAAAAAATCAGAAAATGAAATTAACTAATTGAAAATCAGAAAAAGTAATTAGTTTCAATATTTTATTAAACTTGTACCTCAATCTAGATCCAAAGGAATATATATACATATGTTGAAATAGCAATAACAAAATATCATTAGATACCTTGCGCAATTCTTTTTTTGATTGAAATAGATACATCTGAAATTAACTAATTGAATACTAGAAAAAGCATTTTTGTTTGAAACATTTTCCTTATTTAGTAAGTCAATTGAGAAACGGAAGAAATAAACGTTGAAATGCAGTGCAAAAATGTGTAGCATACTTTTCAGCGTTACCAGAAAGATTCTCATTTGATCTCAGTTTAAATGTTCGATTTGTGTATGCCCATCTGTCTCTCTCTCTCTTTCTCTCCCTCTCTCTCTCGTTCTCTCTCTCTCTCTCTCTCTCTCAATACATATCTCTCGATCTCTCTGTCTTTCTCTCTCTCTCATCCTCTGTTCAGTTACTTACACATTCATTAGTTCTTCGTAAATTTAAAGTTGTAATACAACTTTTAGTCGCTTCTTCTGCAATCTCACACACACACACACACACACGACGACGAGTAAGCTATGAAGCCCATTTTGAAAAGTAAATCGCCTCAATTTCCACCTATCAACATGTCTGCCATCTGGCAGACCCTTGCCCCTTTGCCCCCTACTCCCCAACTACTTCGTTGCCTTCTGCCTGTCCAGAATTGCGTGCGCGTGTGTGTGTGTGTGTGTGTGTGTGTGTGTGTGTGGGCTGCTCTGAGTGGGTTCTTCAGCCGAACAACACTTCCGGTTGCCACTTGTGAGCGAAAAGCCTTTCAGCCTTTGAGTGTTTGTTGTGGCAATACCTTGGCAGGCGCATTCGGCGCAGTCAGGACACTCGGGACAGCAGGACATCAAAACTCATCTAGCATATTAAGTTTGTCCTGAGAAGCAAGACTAATGCATACCCTAAGATCTGGGAATAAACAAATTAAGTGCGTTAAGTGATAAATAATTTAAACCTATTTCAACTGTATGTCTTACGTTTATTTTCCAACGCACTCCAAGTCGAACATGCCTGCTTTGTGGTCATAATGAGTCCAGGGTAGAAGAGTAACACAAAAAATAACATGACGCTTGCAACATGTTTCTGTCTTCCGCTCTAATCGCATGCTCGTGGCTCCGACTAATGCTAACCACATAGTGCAACCAAGCACTAACAACAATAAACTAGAAAGACACACACACACACACAGACACACACTCACACCCCGCTCGCACAATGCCCCACATGGTTGCAAGTGCATACAGAGAGATTGCACTGTTTGCTTTGACGTCTGTTGCTGCAACAAATTCAACACTGAACTGAACTGAAACTGGACTTGCCAGAGGGTAAGGGAAATATGCTTGCTTTGGCCATTGGGCCATTTACTTGGCTATTTACCACTTGGTTTAACTGTTTAGAATGCATCTCAGCTGCCGTTGCTGCTGAGAGAGATCAACTCTCGGAACTCTGCCGCGATTCGCCCAGCAAACTCCCAGAGTTCTTCAAAACCCGAGTTCAAATATCAAAATACCTCCTTCTCGTTCAGCACTTCACACCCTGCTCTTTCCATTGTGTATGTGTGTGTGTGTAAGTGTGTGTGTGTGTGGTCTCAAGTCGAGACATAAGTTTGTGAAGTAAAGATGCACAGATTTGTTTCCATATGGCTGCATCTGCTTTTCGGGCTGCCGCTTAAGTAATTTCCACAGTGCAAGGCTTAATCGCCGAAAGCCTTAAGCTCTTGGTCCCCTGGTCCATGTCCCCTACTCTCCCTCTCCCTCTCCCTCTCTCTCCTTACCCTCTCTGGTGTCCCCATTGCAAAAGTGCCCTTGTGTCCACAATTTGTGTGGCCCAGTGACCGCCGGTCGTCGTGGTGCCAAAGCCAGACGACATCCAATGCCAGTTACTGAGACGATTTGGCAAACAGTTTTCGAAACGGATTTCCTGGCCCTAGACCATATTCATTATGTGCTGACATTAGGCACGCACTCTCAATGTTCTCCTCCTCCTTCTCTAGCACACACCACACTACACACACACACTCTCTCTCTCTCTCTCTCTCTTCCCATAACCATTACCGTCAGCATCCGCATCCGCACACTAGCTCAATCTGGGGCGAAAGGCGAAGCTCAGTTCTCTTCAGCATAGCACAAATGATGTGCTCTTAGGATTTGACATAATCGATTGCATTGAATACTCCTCCACCTTCGCCCCCACTTCTGTCTCCTTCTTATCTTTCTCCTCTTGTTGCTGTCTTTCGATCAAGCACCTTTCGTGTCAGCCTAACCAAAATCCCATACCGTTTTCCCACTCATTTTGACGCCATTGACAATGCTCTAACATGAATGCAGTCACATTTATTTAGAGTAGAAATTCAATAAATCGAAATTTATGTTAGTTTTTGCTTATCTAAAAAATGTTATCTAAAAACTTATACAGACTTTATAAATATGTTGGCTATTCATTAGGCTTTAAATTATTAAATTAAAGATAAATTTTCATAGTAACTTCAGCGCAGGTTTTGTTATAGCTTATGCAACACTTAAAAAATTATTATACATCATTTGATTTTTCAACTTGAACTCTCTTCTTTTCTTTTAATTTGGCAGAGCATTGAAATCTCGTTGCATTTCGCAACTGATTTTCTATCTCATTCTGTATCTTTTGCTTCATCTTAGTCTTATATTTTTTCTGGCGCCCTTTTTTGCCTATCGTTCATTTTGTTTGCTGTGCGCTTCGTTTTTATTGTGGGCTTAAGCGTTTTTATGGCCAATTTGACGAATGACCCCCTTAAATGGGTTAAGCGGGAATAAGCCCGAGGCGACCAGCTAAACAACCGAATAACCTAACGCACGTTTCAACTCTCTCTTCTCTTGCTTTCTTCTTGTCTTTCACCACGTATGCATGTGTGTCCTTTCTTTCTGCGTATGTGTTCGTGTGTGTGTGTGTGTGTGTGTTGGAGCATTAGACGACCGATAAGCGTCGTGTGGAACGCCTGCCTGCCTGTGTCTAATTTATTCGCTTGTATCGCTCATAAATAAACCAAAATTGGGCGAGCGACAGAAACTTGAACTTGACTTATTGAATTTGCAAGGCAGAGACTTCTTCAATTGCGTTGAGGGTCCTGTTGCCATTCCTATTCCTATTCCTATTTATCCCACTTCTCTGTCTGGCAATGTTCCCCCTTTCACAACAAATCAATTTGCTGCTAACGCACAAATACCGCGTCAACTTTTTCAATGCGCTACACAAATAATTACTGAAGTTAGCTGACGTTTTTGTGCTACGGAAATAGAAAACTCTTTTTAAAATATATAGAAATAAAAACTGAAGTTAACTTGTTGGAAAAGCAACGAAGAATTTGTTGTTTATTAAGCTAGTTAAATTGGAAAATATACAATTCAATTCAGAAGACATTAAAGTTCAATTAATAAAATATAGCATACTTTTCAGCACTTATACATCTAACACATCGAAATTAACTTATTGAATACTAGAATAAGTATTTCTGTTTTAAATATTTGATTCAACTTGTAAGTCAATCTAAAACCTAAGAAATAAAAGTTGAAATTCAGTGCAAAAAAAAGACATTATTTGATATCTTTACACAATTCAATTCTCTTCTCACTCTTTGTAAAACAAACAAACACATTTGAAATTAACTAATTGAATACTAGGAAATGTTTTTTTATTGGGAATATTTTATTAAACCTGCAACTCAATAACTCAATCTAGGAACTCAAGAAATGCACGTTAAAATTCAGTTAAAAAATGTGTAGCATACTTTTCAGCGTTCGCAGAAAGATCTTTTTCATCTCAGCTTTAATGTTCGATATGGGTATACCCGCTGTTGACAGCTGTGATTGCAGGGTATGTGTACACACAAAGCTGCATAATCATTGCGCCCATAGCCAGTGGGCGGGGCTGCTAGCGTTGAGGGGCCGCCTCTAATGCGCGTCTAATGGCGCAAATAAATTTCAACTAAGGAATTTTTATAGAGAGAGTCATAAAACCAAATGGCTGCCAATGGTTGACTCTGCTTCCCCTCGCTCTCCCTTCGACTCTTCCGTTTTCTCTGTCTCTCTCTCTCTGTCTCTTTTCGAAGTGTTCTTGTGTCGCACTGTTGCAAGTCTGTCGCTGCCCATCTATGAGTCTGTCCTTCTGTCTCTCTGTCCGTTTGTCTGTGCGCCAATGTATGTACGTGTGTCTCTATGTGTGTGTGTGTGTGTCCTTGTAACGTTAATAGCCTTAATTGAGCGTCTGTTTTTACGCCTGCCACGCCCATTTATTTGTTTATTAGCGCCCGTCAACCGTCTGCCTTTTGGCACACAGCATAAAAAACGTCACCGTGGAATTTTCATTTGGCTTTTGGGATAATAAAAACCCAAAACGTGAATCGTGAGAACCTCAATTACACACAGGTGTGCTAAATGTGGGCGTGGCTCACGTGATGCTGCCCTCTCGCTCTCCCCTCCTAATTTTTCCTCACACCTTCGCTGTGTTTTCTATTTTTTTTTTTTAATGCCCCATTGAGATGCCATGATGCAACTGACAATTTTCCGGGCACCTCGAAGTCACATTTAGTTTTTCCACCGTCGCGACGATAAATTCCATTTTCAGCGCTTTTAACGATCATTTCCCAACCATTTCGACCTTAAGCTTAATGAGTTGTCGCCAAAGGTATGTGGAGAGAGAGAGAGACAGAGAAACAGAATGAGAGAGTTGCTGCCAATGTCCCTAATGATGCAAACCTAAGAACACGCTTTCCTCTTGCCTGGAAAAAAGGGAAGCGAGTTTCTTATGACACTTCTAATTGCTGTCAAGTGCCAAGAGAACTCACAATTGAGAGAAAGTTTTTTTAAACTCCAGCAGTCAAAATAGCGAAATACTTCCCATAAAACGAAATTAACTCTAGTCTATGATATATGAAATTATTCATGTCTTACTACAAAAAGTAGACAAGAAACTTGCACCAATTTTATTTAGTTAATATTTGAAATTATTAAGTACAAATTTAAAATGCCTCTTCTCAAATAAATTAGCACTTAAAATTAGCAAATAGAGTAGAAGCATTTTTATACTCTAATAACAAAGCTACACTCAAGTGTACTCAACTATGACAATTTTAAAATATAGCAAATTAATATACCACAAAATACTACAAATATACCAAAGGTTATATTCGGTATATTGTGTTCAAAATATACCTGATTGGCGTTTCCCTCATCTAACATTTTTTCTTCAATGACTTCGACATTTTTTATCTGATCGCAACCGAATTTTCAAGAATCACAAAAACAATAGTTATGCTATGTGACGGGTAAAAAAAACCAACTATTACTAAATAACTATTAATCATTGTATACCATCAAACATACTTTATTTAAGGCCAAATATTATATCTTTAAGCAAGTTCCTCTAACTTAATATTTGCAAACACTTTTGTTAATACTGAAAACAGAAAAATATCACCTTAAATATAATTTGGCGTAGACAATCTGTAATTTTAAATACTATAAAAAATTGAAGCACAAAGTGTTACTTTTTATAAATTTATTTATTACACATTATAATTGGTGCTACCTTAAATAATATAAATAAATATATTTGTCAATATATTTGTTATTTTAATAATACAAACATTAAGGTTAAAACTAATATAATAAAAATAAACATTAAAAATTGCCTTTAATGGAAAAACTGTTTACTTTCCATTTAATTTAGCATAGAAAATGAGGCGAAAACCTTTCGAATCTTACGATTTTAAATATCATGAATTATAATTTAATTGAATTTAATTTTATTTATTCAAAATTAACACATATAACATTAGGTTTAGAATATATAATTCTGACGAAGTAAATTTAATTGAAATTCAATTTTATTTCTTTAAAATAAACACGTTTGAAATCGTGTTTAAAATATATACAATAAATTTAATTATTAATATATAAATAGTGTGAAATTAATTAGAAGTTGACTTTACTCTTTGTAATTAGTTCAACAGTTTTTCTCTCTTCTGTCTGTCTTTCTTCATTTTCAAATAGATCGCAAATACTTTAAAATATTCAATTAGCTGACCTATTTAACTATTAAATAGTAAACGAAATACGAAAGCAATTCGATTGAAGTGAAATGCTGTTAAAAGTTAAAAGACGCAATTGACAATAAATGTGCAAAATGAAAATAATGAAATTAGGCAAATGAATGAATGAATGAATGAATGAACTGTGAGAGGCAACGAATGCTGTACGCCCTGAAGGTTGCCAAACTTAATTGAAATTTACAAATAAATGAAATAACGAGATAGCATCTGAAAATGTAATTAAATTTTTGAGAAATGGCCAAAAAGTTGAGAAGCGAAATCAATCTTCTCGCTGCAGTTTAAAGTTGCAATTTTCCTCTGCTTGTGTGCGTGTATGTATATATGTGTGTGTGTGTGTGTGTGTGGCGTGTTGAAGAAACAGTGGCAAAGTGTTTGGTAAATCCATTAAAATTTTTAAATGCAACGTTGGCACTTTTTTCTACTAATTTCGCAACGTGCTGTTCACACGCCACCAAATGCAAGTGTGTGCGAAAGTGTGTGTATGTGTTTGTGTGTGTGTGTGTGTGAGTGGATGTGTGTGTGTGCTGGTCGGTCAGGTATGACGACGACGACGCCGCTGGAGTCCGGCGATGCAGCAATTTGCTAGTGAGTCAAATGGATTTGACCTTAGCCACAAAGACGACAAGCGGAGGGAGGGAGGGAGAGAGGAGCAAGAGAGAGACAAAGCACATGAACTGGCCAGGAACCAGCAGCCAAGCTGCACTAATGCTTAAGCTGATTTTAGCAGACACACACTAGCAGAGCCAGAGAGAGAGAGGGGGAGAAAGAGACAGAGACAGAGCGAACAGACTTCATTTGCAGGCATAAGCAAGAAGAAAGGTTTGGAGTAATCGAGGAAGAGAGTGAGCAGCAGGTGACACTGGGCAAGTGTCACGTAATGCAGCGCGGCAAGCGCATTAACACATTTACACACACACACACACACACTGACTGAGATAGAGATAGAGAGCTAGAGAGAGTGAGGGAAAAACAATAACAACAAATATGTATGGGGGCAACAAACGCGACACTCTTAAAAATCTTTGCAACTTTCTTTTACGCCAAAAGCAGCAAATTTCATTTAACACCCAAAGCTCCAGACAACGAGAAAAAGTAGCAGCGTAAAACAGAAAGAGAGAGAGAGAGGGGGAGGGAATGAAAGAGAGAGAAGGGGACAGCTAGGTATGTACAGTGAGTGCGAAAAGTGCATGGCCGCGAAATTAAAAAGGTCATTTGGTTGCACTTTGGGCATACCTCTTTTTAGCTATGTGTGCAACTTGGTCAATGGGCAGAGCACAAAAGCGAAAGAGACAGCAACAGACAGAGACAGAGAAAGAGAGAGAGAGAGAGAAAGAAGCTGTTAGGAATGAGGTGCAAATAAAATAAGTCTGCAGCTGGCAACGCGGCATTTGGCGCCGCTCCAAATGAGCAGCAATCCAACGGCGCGTGCCGAGCGCGAACAACTTTCGATGCGACGGTGCGAAGGGGGGGAGTAAAGGGAGTGGTGAGAGTGGAATTGAAGAGCAGTTTGCAGCTTGGCAGAGAACTGTGTAACACTGGCCAAAGATGTGCCTGACATTGTTGCCGCACAACAAAAGCCAACTAAAGTCAGCTGCCTGAAAGTATGCAACGAAATTTGTAACACATCGAACAACTAATTCACAGACGCATTATATTATATAACTTTGAAGACGTTAAGGTACTTTTTATGTTGTGCAGAATCTTCACTTAATAAATAAACAAAAAAAAATACAAAAAAATTGGATTATAGTTTGGTCTGCACATGTTTTCTGTTGTATAGAGACAACGACTCGGGTAAATTCTATTAAAGAACTGACGATTATTTCTTCAAATCCTAGGTCGCAACAATGATTGCTTATTTCTGATTTTTCTTCTATCTTGCGAATTGATTTCTATTTTGATATTTAATGTGAGATGCATTTTATAATCTTATATGTGGGTGGATTTCATGATCTAACCCCCAAATTAAACTGTGTATTTGTAGGCTTCTTGGCTTAAACATCTATAATATGTTGTTTCTATATTGCTTGTGCTGCTTCTTAATTGCTTAATGAATCGTAATCTTTTTTTATTTCTTAATACAAAATTGGTACAAACAAATAATATTAAAAAAGTATTAACAGAACTGTCTCATAGACTTATTAAATGAATTCCCATTTAGTTTCATATTTGTCAACACCTTAAACTAATATGAGGTTTGGCCCAAACATAAACATTTCTTTTACCTGTGTTGTTATATTACTATTTTGTTCTTGCTGTACTGGTTCGATAGTTAAATAAAGAAGCTAATTATTAAAAAAGTTTCATATTTGTAAATATTCATTATATACCTATCACTAAAAAATGTAAGTTAAGTAAGAAGCAATCTGTATGACTAATTTATATTGCAATTTATTAAATTTATTGTATTATATTTGCATTAAATTTAATAAAATGATTGCGGAATTGAGAATACGCCACACAGCTAGCTAATGACGTAATTAATTTCTGTACTGGTGTTTTTTCCTTAGTGCATAGGAAAAGCTAAAAAAGAAGTAGGAGAAAAAAGGGCCTAAAGTAGCTTATCGGCCTGCTGGCTGGAAGAAGTCGGGACTGCGCAACTCTTGGGGACCGATAAGAGAATCGCAATGTTATTAAACTAATTGAAAGACGATAGGCAGCCCCAGCTGTGGCTTTTCTTCCCCATTGCCTGGCTGGGTCCTTGGCTGGCGCCTGGCTAAATGCTGGCTTATCCTTATCGCTGCTACGACAGCGAACAGTCCGAGCACCAACAACAACAACAACAACAGGGATAAGTGGAGAAGGAAAAGCAAATGGTAGACATGCAAATTGCGAAGCTTGTGGCACATTTGCATTCAGCGGCAATGCGTTGACTTTTGCCGGACAAAGGCAAATGAAAAGCAAACAATTTTCCAGATGGTAAACAAAAAATTAGCGAAAAAACCAGCGACAATTGTTAAGCTGATGGGCTCAGCAATATCTTCCCTCTGCTGCTTTTTAACGACCAAAAGGGTTTCGCAAAAGGGATCGAAGCAAATTACGTTAAACAAATTCGACAAATAAAAAACAAAAAACAATTTAAACTCAAGATCCGCGCGCATTAGTTGAATTTAATAAATAGATCATAGCTAAAGTTAACATTCCTAACATCCGTGTTCTGGGCTGCACTTTCGCTGCAATTTCGTCCGTGTTTGGTTGCTACTTGAGTTTGTTTTCCTTTTTTTTCTAAGGGTAAAACACACTTAGTTAGTTCGCACCAAATTGGATTGCTACTCGAGGTAAAGTCAACGGCTTCCGCTTTCAAACACTTTATAGTTCATTTTCTTATTTTTATTTCCTTTTTCTATATATCTTGCTCTCTTTTTTGCGCCTTACTTCTAGCCCAAGTGTTGCTTTTGCCGCTCGTTGACTTTCTTTACACACACACACATACATATCATAATTTATTTGCGTATGTGTGAGCTAAGCAAAAGTGTTAAGTTGGCAACACGAAAAATTGTGCGCGCCGCAAGATTTTGGTTTTCCACATTTCGCTTCCCTTTCGCTTCCACCCAGCTGCCCCCACCTCGCTTCCACTCCACATACACACACACACACACACACAAACAAAAAATGAAGCAAAATGCCACAAACAGGACAGAAGGCGGGGGTCGTCGAAGGATGTGTGTAGTGTAGTGCGTGGCCAAGACGCACAGTGAGGCGACATCATTTTAAAATGTAAACAGCCCAGACAAATATGTGAAGTTGAGCTAAACCGAAATGTCAAATCGAAGCAAACACGAACTGGAAGTAGACGTAGATGGAAAACAGGCTAGAAAGAATATCCACCAATGGAACTGGAAGCGGAGCTGTGGAAAAAGGACTGCATGTAATAAAAAATGGAAACGAGACTGAAAGGAACTGGAGTGGGAGTTTTTCAAATGGAATTCGTGTAATCGAACATGGAAGCAAGTCTGTAAAACTAACTTGCAGTAAGGGACCAAAGACAAAACTCACCAATATAGTTCCAAATGAAAGACGAAATGAACGAATTGGATAACCGATTGGAAATGAAAAGGAATTTGATATGACTTTGGTTTAAATAGCAAAATTCGAAATGCAAATAGATCAAAGAAGGTAATTGAAAATAAAAGTGACTCTGAATAAACAACTGAAAAGAGATCATAAATACAATCAGTCGATCGAGCTGGAATGCTCACTGGAAAGGAAAGTGCAAAAGGAATACGATTTGTAATTAATTGAACTGAGTTTGGAAAGATAATTAAAAGTTGAGTGAGAAATTAAACAATATGCAACCTCTTCTATTCGTTTCCTCAAACGATGAAATTGAAATAGCAAATCTAGAAAAAATGGAAGTACATAAAAATATGTAATCGGAAAAGCCATTGGAAGCAAGAGTGCAATTTAAATAATAAATGGAAACATTGAATGAACGAGACAACTAAAATGGAATAATAACTGAAAAAAGACTTCACTTTATATCTGCGAGTGGAAATGGAAGAAGATCTAAAGAAGTAATTGCTAATGGAAGTGAATGTGTGAATATGAGAATGTGTGAAGTGAGATATTAAATTTTCATAAAGGTTAGAAATGCAGCAACAAACAGAAATATTTCATGAGATAGGTAAGTGAAATAGCGACTGAAAAGTCTTCGATTAGAAAACGGATAATTTAAAAGGAAAGTCACTATGCGAAACTAACGAAAAGAAACTAAGGAAAGATAAGGTATCTACAAATTAAATTCGATGTATAATTGAACAAGAAGCTATAGTGAACGTATTTGCAAGCTAGAAACAGTAATGAACTAATGCTCGTAATGCTGAATGACTTTCAAAAATGGAAATCTGTTTGATGCGGATCTTAATGAACTAAGTTGAGTGTGTAATTCATTAGCATTCGCTTGACAAATGGAACTGAGGCCAGTGTGCGTAAGAGGGGGGGCGTTGGGGGTTGGGGCTTGGATTGCGGCATAAGTGGATTACCGTATTAAGTTTTTATTATTAGTCTAACTGGCGATGGCGTCGTTGACTTTGGGCAACTCTCGACAAGGACGAGGACGTCAACGCTCTTGACAGTTAACAAGTGTACTATGAGCGGCTGTCTGAGTGAGAGTGTGTGAGTGTGCGAGTGTGTGAGTATGTGTGTATGTGTGTGTGTGGAAACTTAAGCTTCTTACAGCTGCAAATTAAGTGAAAATAAGAAAATTAGCTTAAAATATTTGCTGCGGCCCCTTCAATTTCATTTGCCAGCTGAGCCTTTCGACCGAGCCCCGGAATCGGATTATGCTTGTTGTGCGCGAGTGTGTGTGTGTGTGTTGTGGTGTGGTTATAGTGAGTGCCAGTTAATAATTAGATATGACAGGCTGTGTAGTCAACGACATTGAGATCGCAATGCCAATCTGCAAATACTCAACTGGAGAGCCATTAAAATTTTTGGCTGGCGACGCTGAGCGCAAAATTCTCAAGACGTTCATTTGGTGGCAGGACGCCAGGCATAACTTTCATTTATGAGGCCGCCCCAGTTCGCATATTATGCGATGTACTCTCTCTTCCTTTCCTCTCTCTTTTTATCTCTCTCTCTCTCTTTCTCTCTCGTCTTGTCGCGCTGCATGTGCATAAAGTTTATGAGGCACTGGCGATTGCAAAACTTTTCAACAATGGCGACAAAAGTTTCGCTTCCTGCGCAGCTGCCCCCTTTTCCCCTCCCTCTGGAGATGCTGCTTGTCGCCATCATCATCGTGGGGAGGAGGAGGGCAACAACAGTGCGTTTAACTAATGACAAATTGCAATCAAAGTTGAGTGCGAGTAATGTCAAGTGCAGTCCAACTTCAGGAACATCGATTCGCCGTATAATTCCCAAGCACTTCTAGCCAGCTGTGACAAGTCTCTCTCTCTCCCTCTCCCGCTCTCCCTCTCACTATTCGGTAGCTGCTTTTGTGGCCAGCTACTGTCATATGTCTTAGCTCAATTTATATATAAAATATATGTGTGCTGTGTGTGGTCCTTCAAAGGACAACAGCAATGCAGAGCAAAGTTAAGTGGCATGCAGACATTGAGGCAGCAGCAGCAGCCACATTCTAGAGCTCGAGTTTTTGTCACTGACCATAAGCAAACACGCACACACACAATCAAACACATCAAGAGCAAGGGAGACGTAGGCTTAAAGTTGTCAACTAAGCTGCTAAGTTGTCGACCAAGTGGCCTTCATGCCTTCCCTTCCCTCGCCTCGCCTCGTCTCGTTTGCGACATTGTCATTTGTTTGCAGCTACTCTATTAGCCGCATTTTAATTCAGTTACTTAAGTTTAGTGTGAACACAACAATTTCATACTTGACGAGACCCACACACACACATACAGTGACTAACTGGACAGAGACAGAGACAACTCGAGGCACATGCGGCGTATGCGCAATGCCCCAAAAACTGCTGCTGCAATTTGAAAATTTGCTTCTCTTTGTATCTATGTCTGTCTGTCAGTCAGTTGCCGCATTGACCTCACATTGTCACAGCTAAAGGACCACGCCCAGTCGGCAACCGCCCCCATCTTACCTCCTACTGTTGCTACAGCTGCTGTGGTCAAAGGTAAAAAGTTTTGTCAAATTGAAAATGTTTACTGCTTCGTACTTTGCAGCAACTTGCTGCCCAGAGGATGAGTTCAAAAGCTGGCAGTCAGTCGTTCGAGCGGCAAAAACATCTTAAATTAGATACATTTTATCGCTACACATGAGCTGCTCACACAGCTGGAGAAGCTGTGCAAAGTTTTGGAGAGATATTTATTACAGGACACTTCATGTGCAGCAGCAGCAACAGCAACAGCATCCACCAGCAAAAGGGCATTTATAGCCAAGGCCCCTCACTCACTTTCTGTGTGTGTGTTTGTGTGTGTGTGTGTGTTTGTGTGTTTGTGTGTGTGGCATGTCAACAGGCATTTAATTTGATTTTAAATCTCACTCCATAGCAGACGGCTTTCTTACCAATTCTCGCCAATTTCTTGCCCTTTTTTTCAGCTACTTATACAACAAGTAAAGAAGCTACAGTCGAGTGTGCTCGACTTTAAGATACCCGATATTAAATTTGAATAAAATTGTGTTTTTATTCTTATTGTATACCAAATTAAAAGCGTATATTTAGTATATCGATATAGTGTGACATTCAAAATATACCATAAAATACAAAAATATACCGATATAGTATACTATGGTATATCGATATACTATTACATTGAAAATATACCATTGGGTATAAAATATGCCACACTATCTCCCAAATCAAATAGCACTCAATTGAATAATATACCAAAAAATACAAAAATATACCGAAGATTATATGTGATTTATTTAAATACTATTACATTCAAACTATACCATTCTATATATGTATATTGCTTTATCTCTTAAAGTCTCTGATATCTCATATTTGACGCTCTTTAAGAATATATATACTTTTCGGGATCAAAGATAACTCATTCTTCCTGTTACATATGTACATTACCTACAGGCACAAAATTATAATACCCTTCTTCCCTATGAGTAGCGGGTATGAAAAGCACTTCACATTATATCATCAGCCGTCATTTTGTTTCCTTTTGTTGATCAGTCAATCAATACTTGTTACATTTCCTCATCACAAGTCACATGTCTGTCCATCCATCCAACTGAAGGCGTCATTATGCGACCTCAAGCATGCATGCGTCAAGTCCACGTTTATTGTCACATCTTCGTTGTTCACAAACACCGCAAGGACTCTAAGGACAAATTTACAAAATATATGCAGGGTAGGTTCATACATTAGCTTATAAAGCCATTTACAGATATTTTATTTCATGGCATACTTATTTACCGTTTGCTTTCTATAAAAAAAGAGTAATATAAATTAAGCAATTTATGTAAGTTATTTGTTTTCTTGATATACACAATTTACATTTTTTTGAAAATTGGTGTAATAATTATTGAAATTTCTAGTTATGTTGAAGACATTTTAAATATTTACATAAATACTTTGATTTTGTATTTTTACACAATTAATTGTGCTAATTTTATAGATATTTCTCATTACCTTAGGAGCTTTTTCTTTATTCTACTTATCAAAGTTATACAAATATAGCTTCAATGATTTAATTTCTTAAATTGTTTCAACATTCTTAATACTTTATTACAGCCATAATTCCATTTCTTCTTTTTATTCAGCTTTTAGGTTATCTGTTGCTTTATTTAATGATAATACATTATTTATCCATTTAACATTTAGTATATTTTTTAACGTATTTCCATGATTATTTTAACGATTTAATTTCTAATATATACTGAGTTTACACTGATTAAATTGTCAGACCATATCTGGAACATGCACTTAAATAAAGTTTGCATCTATTAATTAGCATAATTCAAAGCTAACTTTACTTATTTAAATTCCAATGTTTCTCTACCTTTATTTGATTTCACTGATTTTTATTATTTTTCCGAAGTTATGTAGGATATCGACTCGTTGAGTTTGTTTGCATTGCAGCAGCAGCAAATCGTTGTTGTGAATCACGTTGCTGCTGCTTTTCAGCATCAGCATTAAAAGGCCCTGGCCTCGAGCTATTTAAATGGCATTTTCAGTGAGCAGCGTGAAGAGAGCGAGAGAAGGAATGTAGGGGAGAGGAGAGGAAAGGAAAGAGAAGAGAGAGACCACATATGTGCACACATGTATCACATCAACGTCAACTGGCAAAACCAAAATCAGCAACATAAGTTCCAAGCGCTGTCGTCAGCGTCCTCGTCAACGTTCTCCTTCTCGTCCTTATCGTCCTTATCGTCCTCATCGTCGTTGTCCTGTTCTGCATCATGGGCGTCAATCAAATGCAGAAGTTTAACTGCAATTGCCAATGCTATTGAAAATTGAACATAAGTGTATATAGCATACATATAGGTGGTGTGTGAAGTGTGCGTGTGTTGGACTAAGAAAGTAAGGTAAAGAAATTGGCGCTCGGCGCAGCATCCAAATGAATAGCAAGGACGCAAATGAATCTCTCATTCTGCATGGATATGCAAATTGAAGTGTGCAGCGCCAAGCCAAGCAAAAATGAAATCAAGCGACGTCTGCGTCTAACTGTTGCGAAATTTTGCGCGTTTCGATGCGGCTCTGCTGTCTTACCTGACAGACAGACAGACAGACGGACAGACAGACGGACAGACAGACGGACAGAGACTGACGGCACTTAAGCGGAACTTTTCAAGTGGCAAGCTGCATGTCGCTTGCTGCTTGCTGCTTGTTGCCTGAAACAAAACAACGCGCGCGCATTGTCAGCAGAAAACTTCATCGACACGTGTGTGCAACGAGTGCTGCTGCTGCTTCTGCTTCTGCTTCTGCTGCTGCTGAGCCAGAGGTGCACTATAAAAATGGGAAAATTATATGGCGTGCTTCTAGGCGCACAGCTGTGGGGCATGCAACGCCACAAACTCATCAGCAGCAGCAACGAAACAACAATCTCAAACACGTCGCCTGCACGTACTCTTAAGTCATATATTATCATAGTCGAGGAACGAACTGAAGCTGAAGGGATGGTGGACAGAGGGCGGGGGAATGCGGTCGGTTTGCTTGATTGAGGCAAGTGGCAAGTTGAAAAGATTATGCTGAAAGGTAAATGAAACTGCTGCTGCCACAGCACAAATAATAATCCGAGGCTGATGATGAAACTCACATGCCCTCGCATCGACTTTCATTTTAGCCATCACATTTTTTGTTCTTCTCTCCTATCTGACGGAAACTTGAGCTGCAGTCTCTCAAAATAATAATTCATTGGGGATATTTGTAAATGAGTTGTTGCTGAATGAAATGAAAGAAAAAATAGCAAAGGTTACTAAGGAGACATAAATAAATAATCAATTTAAAAAAGTTTTTAATTAGGACAAAAAAAATACAATATAAAAAAGTAAATAAATACTTTGATATTGATGTATAGCAAATAAAATAAAATAAAATAAATTATATGTATAAAAAGAAGTCGTAAGAATTGACAACTAAATACAATAACATTTAATATTTGGTTTAATATGTGACTTTGTTTTTTAAAAGCATTTCAAAAAATCTCTTTTTAGAATTCATGTTATAATAAATATAACAAAATTAATTTCAAGTCTTGTGTTACTATCAGAAAGGAAACAAAACTATTGCTCCAAAAAATTACAATCCAAATATCAGTAAATAGATATTTTAACTATTATTATTTTCATTATTATTTTTTTTAATTAATGTTAAATATCTCTTACAAAAGTTAATTGATGTTTTCTCCATTTATTTAATAAATGTGTAACAAAAATATTTGCCATAAATTTGCCAATAAAAAAAAACAACATTTTAATATTTTTGTATGCTGTAGATTTTATTTAATTACTTTCTGATTATTTCAATTATTTATTCAATTAATTAATAAGATTAAAATAACCATATAAATAATAGATTTTAAAATAAATGTAAACCATCTTATTAATTCAAGACTTTTCCAAAGAAATATGTTACTTTAAATTCCTGACTTAATTTCTATAAATAATTATCAAAGCTTTGATGTTGTCTTTCATAATACAAAATACTTTAGTATATGCATAATTTTGTTTTGCGAAATGAAACCCATTAAGTTTCTATTTATAATAGACGCTGTCCTCCACAGCTTAGCTGTTGAGCTCAGCTCAGCTTAGCTGAGTTTAGTTGAGTTGAGTTCAGTTCAGTTCAGTTCAGCTTTTTGTATGGACTCGATGAGTCGACGTTGTGAGTGCTTCGAGCAGGCGAGCAAGAGACTGTTTTGTGTTGTGTGAAAGTTGTAAGCCAGGCTAATGTATTCACACTTAATGTTGTGACAAGGCGCTGTGACCTCGCTTCTGCACCCACACAATAAAAACTGCACACACCTGAAGAGCACACACACACACACAGACACACACACAGATGCAGACGGCGCGGTTGGCGCGAAAGAGAAAGTTAAATTAAAAATGTCAAATTGCATACATTTAGGAGCTAATGAAATAAGTTAAGCGACAACAACAACAACAACGAGCAGCGCGTTAAGCACACTACACAACACTGCACACACACACACATGCACTCACACATTAGCTCTCTTTCTCCCTCTCTGTCTTTCGCTCTTTGGTTGGCTGGCTGCGAGTTTCGTTTGCATTGCAATTTGAATTAATTTGACTTTTTTATGAACTTTAAGTGTGCCAACGTCAGCAGCATTTGCCAGATGTTCTCATTGTTGTTGTTGTTGCTGTTGTTGTTGTTGTTGTTGTTACTAGTTGTTGTTAGTTGGCTGATGGTTGTGTTGGGTGGCTGTGTCATGCTGTGTGTTATTCATTTAGTTGGTATTCAGCTTGTGGCAAGTAATACGCCAACTGCCAACTATGCATGTGAATGAGCTTGTTGAGTAATGTTAATCAAAAGGCCCGAAGGCACTAGAGAGAGTGAGAGAGAAAGAGAAAGGGAGCAAGGGAAAGAGAAGACGCTGTCAGATCGACGGGAATTATGCTTAGCACAAAACTTATGCAAGAAGCAGCTTATTGAACTCGAGCCACGCTTCACAATAGACGATAAACGTGCCTATCACGTCATCTCATAATGTTCTCATGCTTTCTCTCTCTCTCCCACTCTCTCTCCCACAATCTATCTGTCTCTTTCGCTAAGCAGCAGCATCAACATTGATAACATTCAGCCATCCAACGCTCAACTATCTATCCAACTATGTCTATCTATCTAAGTATAACAATCTGTCTATCAATCTTTCCATCTATCTAGATGATGACGTTGTGTGGTCAACAAAATATCTGCTATGCTGCATGCATGCACCACACATACTACAATATAAGTAGGTATATAGCATCAAATCATATATATATATTCGTCTTGAGACATGGTTTTGGTTTTCTTGCAAGCTGTCATTGATGACATTCGCCTTCGATTGGCGTTGATTGTTGTTGACTTTGATTTTTGCAATCTGCTTTCGATTTATTTCTTATACTATACACACATATATATACCATATATATATTTTAGATATATATGCAGTTGTTTCTTCCAGGTCACTGACACTTCTTCGACCACTGGCGAAAGTGTCGCTCTGCCCACACATTTGCCACACGTTGCTCGCAAATTCTAATTTAGTTCATTGCCTGAGTCTGTCACTGTGTCCTCCTTCTGCTGTTGTTGTTGTTGTTGTTGTTGTTGTTGTTGTTGTTGTTGCTGTTGCTGTTGCATGAAATTTGAGTAAATATCACCAAATATATTGACACATGCGGGTTGCCTCTCTATATATCCTATATATGTATATACTTCTATGTCTGTCTGATGTGGCAGGCGACAGGCGTCACCGAGCGTTGCCGATTGCACATTTAGCATTTTGTCAGCACCCGCATTTCGTCAATGCCTCAACGTTCGCGTTCGAATGTTTCTCATTATTTTCATACCCTACAAAATTTTGGTGCACTCAGAGAGTCCATCGGATGTGCAGCAAACTTGAGTGAAATACAATTTCTGAATTAAAGTTAAGCTCGTTTGAAAATACAAATATCGATACTACTTTATTTTCTTTTAAATGAAATCGAACATTTTGAATTTTTTAAATAAACATACTACAAAAATAAATAAATTCAAATATTAAAACTACTTTATATAACTTTATTTTCTTAAATACTTTTACCTCTTTTTATGTACCAAGTTGAAATTAATTTACATAAAGAATGATGAATTATTTGATTGCCCGAAAATCACACTTTGATATACAATTTCTTAAATAAATGTGAAATGATTCAATAAGTTCACAACAAAATAAGTCTTATACAATATAATTTCGATTATTTTTTTACATTTAATACGAAAAAAGGCTTTTCATTTAAATCATAATTTTAATATTTTATTTTCGGTCAAACATATTTTTTATATAGAATTTCTTAAGCAAATTTAAGTTCCTTTAATGAGCTCACAGCTCAATTAGTTTTACACAAGTTCATTTTTATTATTTAAAATACTTTGCATTATGTGTTTTCCGAATAAAGTTTCACCTTTATTCACTTATAATAGGTATACATCATTTTTTTTTATAAAGCACCTTTTTTATCATAAGTTTTGATATTTTTCTCTTCGCCCGTCAAACACATTCTAAAATATAATTAAATAAATGTTAGGCTTTTTCAACAAGCTCTAATTTGTTTTAGCTTCAATTTTGATTTAATTCATTTCATAATTTTATTTTATAAAATAAATGTATATTTCATGTATAGAAATTACAATTATTATTTCCTTTATTTTTTCTCTTTTATTACGTTCATAGAGTTTAGGTTGTAATTCTTAAATAGTTAATTTCATTTTTTCTTTATATTTATATTTTCTACTATTCTTATATGGTATTTATTACCAATTCAATTAAGCTTAAATGCATTATTTTAGCTACAATCTATTTTTCTATTTTACATGCTTTAAGCGCAACGTTAAATTTAAGCTTCTTCTTATTGAAAATAAACTTGTGGGTACTTTAAAGTAAACGCATTTGATTAAGTCTGTTTCCTTTATTGTTTTCAATTACTTCTTCACCTTAATGTGCTTTTGAAATTTATGAATGAGATATGAATTCATTTCTTTATTGGAAATTTCTTCTTTCTCTCGCACTTTCATTTTTCGTATTTCTTTACCTAAATATTTTTTCTGCTCTTTAGCTTAGTTTTCTCTTTTCTTGTTAAGGTTTATCTTGCTGTAATTAAGTTTCTTTTTGGCTTTGATGGGGTGATAGAGAGTATCATGGGGTCGTGCAATATTTTGCATCTCTCTGTTTTCGAGTTTTTCATGACAGCTTTTCATAAATCTTGCCACATGGAAACGTTTACAATATGCAAACGATGCGAGCCTTTGCCAAATGTTGTTGTTATTCTTGCCATCGATGTTGGTCTTGTTGTTGTTGTTGACGTTGTTGTTGTTGTTGTTGGCTTCCAGCATAAGCAGGTCAAGAGCTTTTGGCTGCCGGCGCTTGGTAAAATTTAGCATTGAGATGTCAATCATCTGACAAATGCTAAACCAAATTTGAATTCGGTCTAGAACAGTGAAAAGGGAAGGGAAAGGAAGGGAAGGGAAGGGGAGGGGGCCAGAGAGACTGGCATCTAAATCTGGGCATGTGTGTGTGCGTGTGTGTGTATGGCCAGTGTTAATATAAAACGCAATCAAAATCAAATCAAATGAAAATTATTTTGAGTTGTTTTGTGTGCTGACAACTTCATTATGTTTGCATTGCTTTGGCCGTATTCACAGTGTTTGTCCAGCAATATGACCAATACTCACACACACACGGACACGCACACCACACACACACATACACAGAGAGGGAGAGAGAGAAATGACCAAAGCAACCAGCTGGCCGCACATTAAAAGCTACCAGACCAGCCGCAAATAGAACTAATTTGATGTGTGAACAACAGCTATGAAAAGAGACGAGTTCCCACCTTCTCCCATGATTGAGGGGGCCGGGGGGTGGAGAGGGAAGGGGACTACGTTGTGGTAGAGAGGAAAGGCAGGAAGGCAAAGCTCTCTGCTCCTTTAACATCAACAAGACGCAAAGCGCAACTACAATTTGATTGGCAGGCGGGGAGCGAATCGACGAATGATAAGCCAAACTTGAGTGTGTGTGCGAGTGTGTGTGTGTGTGTTATGATTTTGTGATATATGCCGCATTAATTCAATTTGATAAGAGCAGGCAGAGACAGCTTGATGCCAGCAGAATTTCATTGGAATTTCGATAAACTCGAAAATCTGTTGTCCTCCGCCTCCGATGATAGCCCAGAGAACCCAGAGAGAGAGATGGAGAGAGAGAGAGAGAGAGAGAGACAGAGAGACAATATGGCCAATTCGCAGGCAATAACAAACAGCAACAACAACAACAACAATTACACAATGCTGGCTGACTGTGTAGTGATTAAAGAACTCAAATGTAATTGAGTAAGTCTCCATTCACACAATGAATTCAATATTAAATGTGCGAGAGACAAAATGAATGACACTGAATGTGTGCGAGTGTGTGGTAAATTGAATTGAACAGAACGGAGCAGAACAAAAACTATATACATATATCTGGCAAATGGCAAATGAAGTGAACAAAAGGGCGCATAAATGTTGCTCTGTTTCTAAGCAAATGAACTGCACTGTTTGTGTTTCTTCCGAGATATATAGTATGTATTGTATATAACATAGATTGTTGTATTGTGGAATCTTGGCAATGTCTCGGTTTGTTTCGCCCGTAAACAAGGCATCTGAATGAGTTATCCTTACGCTCATTACATTTGGATTAACATGTTAATAATCTGACTGGACGTGCGTCTGTGTGTGTGTGTGTGTGTGTGTGTGTGTCTCTTCTGTATCACCACAAAATGGCCGCACACACACACACACACACACACACATAGACACAAACATCGCTGTCAGATCGATGAGGGCAGATAGCAAGGCGAGTGTTATAATTGTATGTTTGACAATCTTCATAACTGTCAATTAAATTGGCATTGGCATGCCGAAGTCGAATGCTCGCCTCAGCCTAATGTAATTGTTTAACGCACTGCTGCGCATTATTATAAACAAATGGGCAGCACACACTTACAGACACACACACACATACTCAGTCAAGCATATGTCCAGCTGGACATGCAACATGATTGCCCCGATTTTATTGACTGCATTGTGATTATGGACGTGTCTCTGCCTCTGCCTCTCTCTATCGCTCTCTCTCTCTCTCTCATTCTCAGACAATTTGCATATGTGCGAGCGAAGAGCTGCCGTTTTGATTTATAGACCATTGCTCATAGAACCGGCGAGCCAAATCAATTTGTAGGACATTCGAGCGGAACTACTACGACTACGAATATGTTACGTATACGACTCGTATGACACTGTCTGAGCACGATAGATAGATGGAAGGTATCCTAAAGCCTGACTGCCTCCCTGCCTCCCCGCCTGCCAGCCTGCATTTGTAATACTCGCAAATCTCGCAAACTAAAATGTGAAATGTTAAATCTGAAATTCAAATGGTCTTAGAAGAGAGTCGCCTCAACTCACATAGGTATTTACAATACACTCTGTGACAGCTGACAGCTGATGGGTGATGGGTGATGGGTGAAGGCGAATTTGCTGAGCAGACAGACATTTAAATCTATTAGACACCCGCAAACCCAAAGGAGCTCAAGTAGTTATCGTTATGTGATGTTATGTTATGTTATGTGTGCCAAGCGAATGCATAAATAAACCTAAAACAATCTTTGAGAATTCATATACAGATATGCAACATTAATAAGGCAACGTATATCGCATATCGATTGCCAGCATAAATAATTATTGCATTTATTAATGAGATTGACATTTGACTTTGGTTAATTCTCAATTCGATTCTGACTATATTCAGTTGCGCAATGCAAAATAGCAACACTCTTTGGATAACAAATATTTTACAAAAAAGGGGTTTAAAATTTAGATTAAAATTAGGAGATAACTATTTTATAGATAAAGAATTAGGACAACTTTCCTTTTACAATAAAAGCAAAACCATGCGGTATTATTCTCTAAATATACTAAATGAATGAACCTAAAAATACTGAAATATACTGAAATAAGTATTATTATATTTATAATAAATTGTTCTTTAAATATACCAAAAAAATATTCAAATATAGCGAATACAATATGTGGCATATCAATATACTATTACATTCATTAATACATTAGTATTAAAATAATTTTTACAATATTTATCACAAGACGAATTAGTTCGACCATCAAGAAAAAAAGTAAACATACAAATTTGTGACTTTTTTAATTTGGTTTTAGTTTCACAAAACTATCGAAAGTTTGTGCAATTGCATGCAACGACGTTCGTCGTTTATCAATGTCTTGGATGCTAGGGAAGGACATCAGGAAGGCAGCTTGAGGAGATGCCCAAAAGGTGACAGTGCAACATTTGGCAAGCAATCTGGGCAGAAATGAAGGCGCCACTGTCACCGACAAAGATAGAGAGAGAGAGCGAGAGAGATAGAGAGAGAGATAGAGAGAGACGTAGACAGGAAGTACTGCCTAACGGCTAAATGGCATTTCATTTTGGGCAAATGCAATCCACAAATGAATGTTGGGCATTGAGCGAAAGCAGGCAAAACAAAAACGAAAAAATAAAGGAGAAGGATTAAAGGAAAAAGTAAAGCAGAGGCGAAAGCATAATGCATAATTACAACAATACGCAGGACGCTGCCCAAGGACGATGAGCACCGAAATGAAGCGTGCCCAACTGGCTGACTAGCTAGCCGCAATAGCAGCAGAATGTCAGCAAGGAGAGACAAGAAAGAGCAGAAGCAAGAGGAGAAGAAGGAGGAGGTGGAGGGGGAGGTGGAGGAGTGGCCATGGTGACCGTCACCAGGGTCTGGCAACTTTATCAGGACATCCGCTTTCAGCGATTTTTAATTGCTATTGTTACAGTTTATTGTTTTATTATGGAGGCCAAGTGAATGAATGGCCAGAAACCCAGACTGCGACAGAGACAAAGACAGCGATAGAGAAAGAGAAAGAGAGGGAGGGTAGAGGAAGTGGAACAGAGATAGAGCCAGCAAAGCATGTTGGAAAAATTTCATTTATTTTCTTTTGGCCTTACCGAGTTTTTGTTTAAAATAAATAAGCAAACAATTAGCGCATTTAAATCTAGTTGGAATCCTGCCAGCTGCTTCTACACACACATACATACATATATAGTCCAGCATAATTCAACTTAAATATGCAGCTATATGTGTATGTGTGTGTGTTATATCATTTCCATTACTTCAAAGCCCATTGAGTGGGGCTTAGTCCTTTGTTCAAGCAAAGGACTCTTAGGCATCCCGTCACAAATGACAGCAACAAATTGATATGCACTTCTGCTGCCGCCCCTCGTCTATTAATTGTGTGTGTGTGTGTGTGTGTGTGATGGTGTGCGTAAGTGTGTGTGTGTGTATTGTGAGTGTGAAGTGGCTTGTTAGTACCAACTAGTTACATGTGTAGTCTGTGGTCAACACTGTCGCCGTACTACACAAACATACATACATAACATATATCCAGTCAAGAGTCCCCAAAAAAAAAAGGAAAAAAAACGCGTAAGAGTTTTACTATGAACATTAGAAGAACTTGCAAATATCCTTACCGATTTAAGCTCAACATAAATGTTATACTAACAATTCGCAGCTATAGTTAATATAAAAATATATTTTATAATAGTAATCTAAGAGAAAAATAATTTATAGATTTATAGAAATCCAAGAATATAACAAAAATAAAAATATAACATAAAAACATACATAAATATACAAAAAATATATAAAATAATAAGTAAAAATACAAAATAGTATGAAGATAGAATTAAATTCAATTAAAAAATATAAAATAAGATAATTTCAAACAGCTAAGTGGATATAAAATATTTTGTGCACTTCCATTTTATGAAACAAATTTCTTGATACATTTGGCAACAAATATAAGAAAATAATGAATTGCTTAAATAAGAAATTCGAACTAAGGAAATTAAAAGTTAATTTATAAAAAAAACCTTGTTGATTGTTCAAATAATTGAAATAAATATTGTTAAATTTGTAATTTAAATAAATATAAAACGCATTGTATGGAAACTTATCAGATTCTTTTTCTCTCCTTTTGTGTCAAGCATTCCTGTTTTTTATCACCTAAGCATATAGAAGTAAACATTTGTGCAATTGAGCTCTATGTAAATAAGAAAAAGAAATAAATAAAGTCTGTATTTTGAATACTTAAGTTTTTATGTATATCACAAGTTATTTTATTATTTGATTAATTTGATCCGGAAAAGTAATTAAAAAGAAATATTTCATAAATTTCCACAAAAAACCCTGAAAAGATGCTGCTACTTCTATATCTTTTAGATATTTATGTGTAGTGAATAAAGTAAACTTAAAGATATAAATTACGATATTATATTTTTTGTTTATTCAATAACTTTGAAAAATGTTTCAAAACTTATTTTGAAAATACTTTGGTTGTCTCGTTATGTATTAATACTGAAATTGGGTTTTTATATCATTTTTTTTATAATTTTTTCTTAGCGGGAAATTTGGCGAAAATGTTTAATTTTGTAGTTGTTTTTATACAACTATATAAGAGAAAGAAAAAGTATATAAAGTATTCCTTTAAAGATATATGTAAGTATACAAAAAAATGAATATCTGACATATATTTTATAAATAAAGTAAGCTATAATAAAATAATTTACGAATAAAGTGAATACGTAAACAAATTATTTGTAGGTTGTTGTCATTTTAAAAGGCGCTACAGACATCAGCAGTTATGCAAATATGCTGCAAGGATAGAGTATCGTAGACGCAGTCATATAGTCGGAGTTGTGATGTGCACTGTGTGTGTGTGTGTGTGTGTTCGTAAATATACATACATATATATAAATAAAAATATGCTTAACAAATATAGTGAAATGAAACAGCAAAGTGCACTTCAAAGGCTGTGGTAACAACGGGCGAGAGCCATAAGAGCCGAAAACATAAGCATAAGTGCCTGCTACAACAGAGGAGGGGAGAGACAGAGACACACACACACACAGAGAGAGAGAGAGAGAGAGAGGATGATGCCAAGTGTGGCACTACAATAATCATAAAAGCGCAAAACAACAACAGACAACATCAGCACCTCGAACAACAACAATAACAGAGGAGCAAATGGCAACAAATGCCTGAGCAGAGGATTTGGGAGTTGTCGCAGTCCAAGTACGCTATCTCTCTCGCTCTCTCTATCTCTCACACACTCACACACACACACACGTGTGCGCCATTTTGTGGCTTCACCTGGTACAGCAACTCATGTTCCCCCAGCTCGGGCGGCTGCAATGCAAAAGCGGAAATAATGTATTAATCCTGTTGAGGCCATATTTTTATTGCCATTGCGCCTCGCTGTACTTAGCCAAGACACCAACAGCAACACCCAACTCCGACTCCGACTCCAACTCCGAGTCCCATTCCTACTCCGGCTTCAGCTTTGGATCTGCGGGCAATAAACCATCTTGACAAATGTGTGTGAATCAGCTTCGCGTGTGAGAGCATTAACAGTTATTCTATCTAGATGATAAAACAAATTCTTATTACTTTTTTTATACCACCAGCATCCGCCTGGGAATAAGCTTCCAGCTATCAGCTACCAGCTATCAGCAACGAGTCTCCCATTCGCACCCACAGCGTGTACAATTTTCACTCAAATAAAATATTTAAAATAACAAAATATGTAAATCAACTAGAGACACTTTAGCTAATCAACGTAATGCATTCGAACAGCTTATGAAACATTTAAATTTGATATTATATAATATAGTTTTAAATATATAATTAGGATTAACTACACAAGAAAGAACGTAAATTATAATTAAATTAATATATTTGTATTACGTAAAGATTGTTATTTCATTGTTAATAAAATTACAAAATGAGAGTACTCTTTCAATTTAATATATTTTAACAGAATATGGTTATCTAAAAATTCTGAAAAGAATAACTCCAATATAATTAAAAAAGTTAAAATATATGTTAATTCGATTGTGAATTCTTTTTTTTTTTAGTATTTTCCTCAAATGTGTTATTGCTTTTGGAGTAAATATTATAATTGAAATACCAAAGCTTTATTGCCTAGAACCGAGGGAGGATGGATTAATAGCGGTTCGTAGTTGTAAGTTCGTCTCAGAAGTCACAAAGTATGAATGCATTTTTAGATCCGGGTATTTCAGCCGGAGACGGACTAACACTGGACATACACAGATGATATGCTCCAGTGTTTTCTTAATTCCGGACTCATTACATTTCCGCTATTTGCTATTTGTAATGCCCAGCTTTACTGCATAAGTAGCCGACAAACAGTGACCAGTTAAAATGACGAGAATTAGGCTGTCGACTTTCTTTAAAAGGTGCATGACGTACTTGATTAAGTTGATGTTTATTGAAGCATACTCGTACATCAGCCTTCCAGTTAGTAGAGTGCCAGATCACGTCCCACCGAAGCTTAGAGTCTACTTCAATTCCTCTGCCAAGAGATCGCAGGAATATAGGGTATAGGCGATCTCATTGCCATCGATGCCCTGGTGGCTTGGTATTCAATAGATACCCACGAACTTTAGCGACTTTATTACTCTTCTGCTCTCCAGAACCGCTTCGGACTTGACCCCACTACATTTGGTAATTCTGTGTTGTAAATAATAGAATGAAAACAGTGGGAGTTCATTGCCTACATTTGTTTGATGCACACATTAAACTGTCAATCTGGGCTGCGATTAAATTAACTCATAAACAATTACTTATTACTTAAATGAGACAACGTGTTTATATGTTCAAGATTCAACTGACTTTTAATAGAACGTGTCGATAAACGATGCAATAAGCTATTGGTTATGACTATAGAATTGTAAATGTAACTAACATAATTATGTTAAACATTTCGAACAGAGTTTGACCGAACAACATTCTTTCTATCGCACTCTACTTACATTTCATATTAATAATAAGAATAACGAAATTAGTTTGTCGTTTTGTTATGATTTTAATTGAAATGTTCTATTTTTTTCTTATAAAATTAAGTAAAGAAAAAATAATTCACTCTTATGTTCCTCTCCGAACATAAGGAAAATTCTTTTTGCTTCACTAAATCGTTCTTTATTTTTAGAAGCAGTTAAAGACGCTAAGCTAAGACAAAGGTGTAAATAAAGCTGTTTGTGGACCTAGCAATAAAGCTTTATAGTAAGTAAAGATGCAATTTATTACACGCAACTAATAAATTAAAATGCTTACAAGCATTTCTTTGTAATATCTCAGTTTTGCAGCACACAAAAACACTTTTTCGCACATAACATAATTATGTTGCCTCTCCGCACAAAGAGTATTAAATTCAACATCACAGGCGAAGGGAAACTCTTCATCATTTCCCTTCTGTTTTTTTTCCAAGTTGTTCTCTTCTTGTTTTTTGGTTGCCTTAATGCAGTTCAGTGGCATAACGTATGCGGGTTAGTAAATATCAGAGTGGATTTCAAAAGCATAAGTATATATGCATATACATATGTGTGTGCCAGGGATCAGTACCTACAAAACGCCCTAAAGCAAATGGCAACTGCGATGGCAACAGCTTAAGCCCCATGCAATAAAACTTAATATGTTTTGTATTTAAATTTATGAAAAAGCAGCAAAAGGAACAATGGCTGCTTAAGCCGGCAACATGCGCATAATTGTCGCCAGCGTTGACAGACTCTCACTGCTCTGTTGTTGCCCTCAGTCTGTGTCTCTTTCTCTCTTTTTCTCTTTTTTCTCTCTGTTTCACCTTCTCTGTCTGGACTGTCTGTGTGCTGGTCAGCAAAGGCAGCGCAATGTACAGTGGGTTAAAAAAACATTTACACTCATTATAAAAAATAATACTTACATAGGAAAAGTAATAAGAGACAAATGATATAAATAGATAAAATATATCTTGTCAACCATTCGTTTTGATTAGCAAACACTCGCTTCGAGTATCCAATTGAAACCACTGTGCAGTGACAGCAATTGCAACCAACAGGGCGTATACGCAATAATAATTACGCGTTGTGTCGTATTTTGCTTGCTCTCGAAGCAGCGATATATTTATGAGGGCGCCTTAAAGGCTTTAAAGTCTCAGAGGATAACCGAGAGAAAATTTAGTACATGGAAAGCAGCGTGAAATGATTGCAAATAATTATATGAGTAGAGTACTTTTTTCTTTCAATTTCTAAATATTCCCATTCCCCTTTAATAAGCATTCATCGCTCACCTTTTGACCATTGACCTTGCTCAAGTGCGCACTTTCGGGACACTGTTGGAGAGCAGCAGCAGCAGCCTTTGACAAAACGTTGATAATACCTTTGGCTTCTATTACTCGGCAACACAGCTTGTGTTGTAAAAATTGCAAATGCAATGTGCGACAGGACAGGACATGTCAGGATATGCAGACTCGTAAGCGGATGCATTCAATGAAATTCGATATGGCAATGCAATTGTATAGAGCCAGAGAGAGAGAAAGAGAGAGTAAGAGTGAGTGGGTGAGTGAGAGCGGAGATACTTGTATATAGAATTTGAGCTGACTGCTGTCAGCGATTTCATTTTTTGCTTGGCTCGGCAAAGGCAACCAACAACACGATACTCAAAGTAATAAATTGAAATTGAATGAGACCCGCAGAAATGCCTTTGAGTATGCAGAAAAAAATAAATAAACAAAATACACACGACAACCACTTAAGCTCAAAATCTTTTCACTTTAAAATTGGCTTTGGCTAACACCAAGTCAAAGTCTAAAATGTCAACAAATGTTATAGCTATGTTTGTGTTATTAAATAATTCAATTACTAAAGACTTTAAATCTACATAACAATAATTTCTCATCTTCTATGAGTCAAATGTTCTAGAACAACATGAGGAATTGCGGAACCCACTTCGATCATTGATACTCGGCAGAATTTTGAACATAAAATCTTTAAATTGGGGAACGATTTTTATGCTACAAAATGTTGATAAACTTTTTTGCATCAAAACCATTTTAATTTGTCATCTTTTTGCACTCAAATTATTCCTAAGTTCAGTTACCTTAGATGCTGTTCTATAACAGTAAGTGGAATTGCAGCTATTGATATTCGACAGAATTGTGAACATAAAATCTATAAATTGGGGAACCGATTTCTATATATGTTATGTACATAAGAGAAGCGAACGAGTAAAATGTTGTTGTTTGGTCCACTTCCTGTGAATTATGTGCTGCAGCTTTTGCTTTAACTTTTAATGCAATGCCATTTGGCTGTGTCAGTCGTGAGATTTTATTTTGAAACAAATCAATTTAGTTAATGGGATACGAACAAAAGTCCAGTCAATCAATGACAGACAGCGCGACAAGCGACAAAGCTAAACAAAATGGTTGCCATCATATTTATATATGCGAACTTTTCCAGCCATGCTCTCAATATATAGTACAATATACCGGAGAATACTCATATTTGGAGATATAGCAATGCAATTCAATGCAACTCGCGCTGCCGTTGTCTCTGCTTTTGCTGTTTATACCCGGTACCCATATAGTAGAAGGGTATTATGGATTTCCAACTACAGAACCGTTTGAACTGGTAGATCTCAGAGACTCTAAGAGATAGAGCTATAAAAAAATCGGTATATTTTGAATGTAGTAGTATGTCGATATACCAAATATACCATTCGATATATGTCAATATCTTTTCCTTCTGGTATTTCAGACTCTAAGGTATTTTTTGAAAATAATAGTATATCCTTAGAGCAAATATTCTCGTCGGTATATTTTCGTATTGTTTCGGAATATTAATATCGACTTGTTTAACAATAATACTGCACTGTTTTTCTTTTATTGAATATATATAAACATCGGTATATTTAGTATTTTGTTGGTATATTATTCAATTGTGTCCTAGTAGATTTAGGAAAAATCTGACATATTTTACATATTGTGGTATATTTTGAATGTGATTGTATATCCATATACCAAATATACTTTTTGTATATTTTTTTTTCGGTATATTCTAGTAATGTGGTATTGATATAGCCTCTGGTATATTTCTAATGTAATAATATATTCATATACCAAATATACTTTTCAGTATAGTTTAGTATTTTTTATATATGTATGTATATTAATTTTATAACTTTTAATAATACAAACAAACTGTTTTGAGACTTCGGTATATTTTTGTTTTTATATTGATTTGGTATATTTTTATAATAATACCACACGGCTTTGCTTTCATTAAAAATATGTAGCCGGTATCTCACAGTCGAGCACACTCGACTGCAGCTTTCTTACTTGTTTTGTTTTTGTCACGGTCTCTATCAGCAGAACATATAGATAAATAAATGGATATGGCATATGGTTGATACAGACACCCGTTTAGTGGGCTGCGGGTGGCGGTTGAACATTTATTTGCTTGCATTCGAGGAGAACTTGTATTGAAAAACTATCTGTGTGTGTGTGTGTGTGAGTGTGTGTGTGTATGGACTCTAATGCTGCCACACTTGGCGCTCAATATTTATGTTTGGCAATATTTATTCCCTTTAGACTGCGTGTTCTTGACTGTTTACAGCTGGAAAAATCACAAAATTAGAACAAAACTTTAAAGCATAAATCAAATGTGTGTCTTTTCGCAAAGTTAATTAACATGCTGTGAATCCTTTATGGTGTCATTAAAAAAAAAAAAGAAAACAAAAATAGAATGCAAATCCTTCTTTTACTCGCATATGAGTGAATTATACCCAAATTATACCCAAGTATTATCTTGCATCTACTATTTACAGCTCTCACTCAACTCACAGTCTCAACGTTTCTTTCTACTTGTCACATTTCATTAATTAGCTTCACACACACACATGTCCATTTCCTTTCACACAGTTTGCTTGTAAACACTGAGCTATAAAAGTTCATTTCCGTTTGGCAAAAAAAAAAGAAATGAACACTAAGGCACAAGACTAAAAAAAAGAGCGAACACAAAAGATGGCAGACCAACATATGTGTGTGTGAGAGAGTATATTAATATGTGTGTGTGTGTGAGTGTGTGAGGGTGTGAGGGTGTGTGTGTGTAGATGCTGCACTGCTCTGAGCTTTGTTAGTTAGCTGCTCTCTTGACCGCACAGGAATAGAGATGCCATATAACTGCAGTTGCAAGAACTGCCTTGAATTGTGGACACCGAAGAAGAGGAGGCAAAAAGGGGGGTTGGTGGAATGCAGAGAGAGGGGAGGGAAGGGGAGGGATGTGGTTGCAACTGGCTGTCTGGTCATTTGGTTGTCGTGGGCAGCGCTCGGTTCGTTGCTTGTGCAAAATATTTAAAAATTCTTTTGTTCTAGTTCGCATTCAGAGTTATTTTTCTCTCTTGCTCTCTCTTGCTCTGTCTCTTGATCTTGTTCTTGGCGCATTTTCATTTAGTTTGCATTATGTTTTAAATTGCCGCACTTGGAGCAGGTCACCAACACACACACAAACGCAAAGAGATATAGAAAAAGCCAAGCAGACAGGCAAACGTAATGAGCTTCAGCAGAACGTGTTGCGCTTTGTCCTTATCATTTTTTGCCTCCTCCGTTGATATGGTTTTCTATTCCTCCTCTTTTTTGGCGTGTGGTTAAGAGGGAGACAAAGTGGCATGCCACGCATGACCAGCCACCTACGACACATGGAGACAGACAGCGTGGAGCACTTTCATTTGCTTGCCAAGGATTTTAAAGTGTTGTGTCCGTCCTTTTGCCCGTCCTCACTTACACATACATACATAAGTCGCCAGAATCCTCTCAGAGAGCAGCCAGCTTATGTCAACATGCGTGTAAACGTACTGGCAAGCATATCATCAAATAAACAAACAATAACTTGAACGGAAAATCCCAGAGTGGATTAAGGGAGCGAAATAAATTTCTATACAAGTGCATGAACTTAGAAAAGCTGACTCGGCAAGGGGCGCAAAAGCAAGGGCTGCCTAAACCAAACAGAAACTCGAAACTAACAGAGGGACGAGACAAGACTTCAAGCCGTTCGAATTGAGAGGGAGCGACACTGAGACAGAGACGTAGACAGGGAGGGAAAACTTTGTGCGAGCAACATCAATTTGAGTTCAACAAATGTGTCTTGCATGTCATATATGTAATTAAACATGCGTTTGTCATTGGGCAAAAAAAAAGAAAGAAATGCAAAAGGAAGTCATAATTAAGATTGCAAAGATAAGCACAATACGAGTCACAAAGAATGCAAAGTTTGAGTTATATTACTTGCATATATTACGCATACGCTATGAAATTATGATATCGACTTAGTAATTAAGGCTGCATAATTTATTATATTATCTTATTTTGCTCATACACCAGCAATTTTATCAAACACTTCTAATTCTATTATTTTGAATGTGTTCAGCTTTTGATATGATAAATTTAAATTTATGTATTAATTAAATCTTCTCTCAATAATGTTTTTTAGAAATTATCATCTTTATATTATTCATTTTTCATATTATGCAGAACAATTTTAGGTCAGTGTCAATTGAATTAATGCTTACTTGTGCCGATATTAAGTATACGTATTATATAAGCAAGAAATTCTTGCCTTGTTGATGCTTTAACAATTTAATTCAGAAATTGTATTTGTTCTAAATAAATTATATTTTATCTCTTTAGCATAAGTACAATGACTCTAACTTCAATTGTTTTACCAACATTACGTATACATAACGCAAGAAATACTTGCAAAGTTCAATATACTTAATACAACAAATTTACATTTTTTTCTAAATAAACAATATTTTAATGATTTAAATTAGTTACAAAAACTCTAACCAAAACGTTGCCAATATGATGTATACGTAACGTATACCTAAAAAATACTACTTCAAAATTTTAATATGGAAGCTAAACTCTTATTTTTATACAATAAGTACAAAAACTCTAATTGGCATTTTATCAATCCATTTGCCGATATTACGTATGCATAACGTATAAGCAAAACACTTTTTGGATACGCAAAACAATTTTTCGATAGCTTGGTGTTGGTTAATACTTAAACATTTTGCTTCATGAAATCTACTTTTTTCTTCATAAACTATATTTTATTGATTTAGAATGAGTACAGAATAATATTGTCAATACATTATTTACGGATATTGCGTATACGTAACATACTTAAATACTTAAAAACATTAATACGGAAATGTGACTTTTTTCTTACTAAACTATATTTTATGTATTTAGAATATTTAAAAAAAAAATCTACCTAATATTTTCTTAATATATTTGCCTATATTACGTATACGTAACGTATACTCAAGAAATTCTTGCACAGCTTATAAGGTTGATGGCTGAATACTTAAGACAATAAATTTAGATTTATTCTAAGTAAAGAAATACTAAAAACAATTTTGTCAATATTACGTATACGTAAATTATATGCTAAAATTGCACTTTTTTAAAGAAACTTTTTAATTACAGCAAGTACATAAACTCTATTTACGATTTTGTTAATCTATTGATAATCGCAACTTCAAATGTATAAAATGCAGATTTGATTTCGATTTTTGTTGGTCACATCTATACACAAATTGTTTATCTTCCTTATGCCTACACATTTCAATAGACGGCTAACAAAGAAGTGCGATTGAAATTGTAAAAGAACTTTCGTATAAATCTCAAGGCATTATTGATAGTAGAGAAGTCTTTGCTCAGCTTGACTCGGCTTTACTCAGCTGCGCTTTCCCACACACAAACAAAATATACGTGTATGTGTTAGTACTCTATATAGTCTTCACACACACACACACACACACACACATTTAACGTAGCGGAAGTCATAAACAATTTTTATGTTTTCACATTTCAAGTGAAATTCATTTCGCGTTTTTGTTATGGCTGCTGCGCTTTATGGATTTCATCTTCAGCTACTGCTGCTGTTGCTGTTGCTTCTGGGTTGCTGCTGTGTTGCTGCTGCTTTTTCTTACATGACCACAATATATGGCCATCCATGGGCCATATAACTGCTTCTGAGTATCTGGCAGAGAAGAGATGTGCGTGTCTCAGTGTGTGGTGTGCGTGTGTGTGTGAGTGTTGTGTTCGTTGTAGCTGCAACAAAGTATGAACATGCCGCTGAGCGCAGCTCTGGTCGACTTCAAAATTGAATTTAATTGAGAGTCGAGTTGAGGCGAGTCGAGCCGAGTTTGCCAAGGCGTGGCAAGCCGCCTTGAGTGGCTGTCACTGCCAAGAGCGACTCCTGACTTCCGTATTTCCCATGGCGAGCGAGACTTTTTGTCTGCCAAGATGTCTGACTGAGTGAAGGCGAGCTATAAATTAAAATCGCTTTTGCATTATTGATCAACCAACCCCCCTCCCCTCGCCTCGCCTCGCCTCGCCCGTGTCACCTTTCGCTTTGTGTCTGCTGCTGGCAGGTGTCGTTGGTCAGCTGCCACACAAGGGGGTAGGGGAAAAAGTGGCTGATGAGCAAATTGCATTTAAGCCAAATGAAAAAGTGCTTAGCGCTCGTTACGTCAACTTTCGCCTTGTGGCAAATTGTTGTTGCTGTTGTTGTTGTTGCTGTTGCCACGCTCCTCGCCTCACTCACTTGCAAGTAGCTTAAAATTAACAATTTACCACTTTTTTGCGCTCCCAAGCAGATTTGCTGCTGTTGCTGTTGCTGCCACACACACTTTCTGCCACTCTGCCACAGTGCCACACTGCCGCAGCACCAATTCGCGCTGCAAGTGGCAACCACTTAAGGTTAGAGCATAATTTTTGCGTCCCAAATTGATGCCCGTAATGAGCTTAAATGGCTCATGACACATATTCGCCGTTGCGATGGCGTTGCACGAACCCAACCAACCAGCCAGCGACCCCAGCCAACCCGACTTCTCCCCTCCCTACCTCCCTCCCTTCCTCCCTTTTACCCTTACTGCCACTCCTCCTTTTCCGACTCCCCACCTTTACCCAGAGCATTTGCCTACAGTTTTTTCGTATTTTTTTCGGAGATTGGCTGCTGATACTTATTGTTGTTGTTGCTGCTGCTGCTACTGCTGCTGTTGCTGTTGATTCTTTTTTTTTCCTTGCTGCCCCTTGTAGTCCGTTTAATACGTAACACCAACTGCCACTTGCCACCTGCCGCCCAAACCGCTTTACACCTTCAGCATTTGCCATTTAAAGCTCACATTTTTTATCGCCTTCTTTTTGCTGGCTCAGCATTTGAGCGGCATTAATTTGAATACTCTACAGCTGGTAGAGCACCATGAAATTGTCGCCTTGTTTAGTTCTTTGCGATTTATTTCGAATAAATATATTAACCTCAAATATCATTTTAGTTGTTCGCACTTTTCAGTTTCGAATAAATTAGTATATTTATTAACTCAAATATAAATTAGCTTTCAATTCTTTCACCTTTTTGATATAAATTCATTAAAATTTATTTAAAAATAATATATATATTTATTACCGATGAATTTTACATTTTTCTAATTAAATTTAGTGACTTTCGTAATTTAATTTGATTGTTATTATATATTTATGTTCTGAAATTTATATTATTTGTTAACTAAAATATAAGTTAATTACTTGAAACTAAATCGAAGACAATCAAATAATTATAATACATTTATTTACATATTTGCGACAATAAAAGTTTGATTATTTCAATGAAAGTTATACCATTTATTTTCAGTTGAAATTCATTCAAACAAATGTTGTTTGTCATTTAAATTAATTTGCAATAAATTTTTATATTTAACGAAATAAAATTGTGTTGCCACAAAAATAATTTCAATTCATTTGAATTCATTTCAACTTAAAGACTTAAAAACTTTTCTTGCACCAACAACAATTTTTTGAATTTACCTTAATTCATTTCAACTTTTTTTTTTTAGTAATTTTATTTGTTGAATACAGTTTTGAAGTTGAATTAACATCAGCTTAATTTGTATTTATTTTATTAAATCATTTAAAGTAACTTTAATATAAATATGATAAAATTCCTTGAAAGTTGAGTAAATATTCAAAATATATCTTAATACTATATGCATTTGATTTAACTTTAATTAACTTTTTTATTTATTTATTAGTACTTGTTTATTTTATAATTTATTTATTTCTTTTTATTTTATGTTCTATGTATTTATTATAATTGTAGCTTAGAATTGAATTCTGAGCCAACTGAGGGCTTCAAGCTGCATAAATTTGTTAAGATTTTTTTTGTTAATCTATGATTAAATTATTCAAATCGATTCAATTCCATTTATAATTGTATATCATTAAACATGAGAATGAAGATTTCTTGTAAGTTATTCTGCTGAACGTAACACAGAATATAACGATACTTTTCCAGTGTTGCAAAGCGTCGCACACATTCAGCATGCTTTGCACAATTTACAGCTTCAATTCAGTTTTGTTGCCTTGCGTTGCGTTGGCTACGATAAGATGCCGCCGTTGCTTTCCTGCTGCTGCCTGCCTTAATTTTCTTTCGGTTCCGTTTCACGCTGAACACACAGATAGAGACAATTGCTGGCACACTCACACACACACACACACACATAGATATTTGCGTCTAATTGGTTTTGGTTGCGTTCGATTTGAAATTCGATTAAAAGCCGCGCGTCACGATTACCAAGTCCTGTTCCTATTCCCCGAGCCAATTACATTTCCAGTGTGTTGCGATAGACGTCGACAGACAGACAGACAGACAGACAGACGGACAGACGGACTGAGAGAGGGAAGGACAATGCGTCTTATGGAGCGCCGAAATGAGAAACAAGTCAAGCCAGGATTGTGGAAAATTGCGGATAGAACAACACACGAGACTCGACGAAGCATCCTTGCTGCTGCTGCTGCTGCGTATCATCTTCTGACACAGCAAGCTGCATTTTAAGGTTAATTGTCGTGCAGGATGCAGAAGCCGCGCATCTTTTGGGGCTAGCCGGCTATTAAGAGGACTTTGGGTGCCATCGTCGTTGCCGGCAGCTCAATACCTGGCGCATTATTTCGATTTTATTGCAAGGACTACGGCCACTTGCGGTCATCCACGGCCGCATCGTTGCCGTAATCAATTGCGTGCGGCTATTTTGGGCACGCCATGGTCAGCAAACAGCAGCAACAACGACAACGAGAGCGAGGGGAACAACAGAGAGGAAGAGAGCGAAGGAAGGACATTGTAATGACGATGACATCGTCGCAGCTTTGCAACAGCCAGGTGCCACCACCCGCTGCTGCGGCCTTTAATGAAACATTCAGCGATGCAAATTGCAATAAGCTGCCACAAAACAGCGACAACAGCGGACAACAAGAGCGGAACACAAGGAGAATCGAGAAACGAGACAGGAGACAGGAGAAATGAGAAAGGAGAAAGGAGACCGTGGAGCAACAGCTACAACAACATGAAAGCAGTTAAGTGAAGTGAAATACACGAATACAGGTTTCCACAGGCTTCAAGGATAATGCGAAACAGCGTCAAGAACACTTGCGTCATGTCTGTGTAATTAAAGGATATGCACATAAATATTGAGCACAAATATTGATAGGTAAATCAGGTTTATTCCATTAGTATTTATGGCATTTCTTGATCCCACTGATAACGCTTAAGACTTCAACTTTTATTGCTTATACGATATCAATAATTTCAAGCAATTTTCAATATTTTCTCTGTTAATACAAAAATAAGCATTAAATTTTAATAAACAATCAAAGTTTTTTTTTTTTTTATATATAAGTGCAAAAAAATCAAGTAACGTTAATCATCAAGTAACTTTGATATTAAAAGTTTTCATTATTACCATATATAACAAACAATAATTTTGTACAACAAATGCTGGGGATCTTTGTTGCTTAGGGTGATAATCTAGTATATTTTGCACTCTATGGTATATTTTCAATGGCAGAATATAAATCTACCAAATATACCCATAATATATTTGTAAATTTTTTTGGTGGTACATAGTATAATTATATTTTATAATTAATACCGCACTGTTTTGCTTTTATTCATAATAAGTAGCGGGGATCTCACAGTCGAGCACACTCGACTATAGTTTTCCCCCTTGTTAACACAACAAAAAAATGTTGATCATTTTTAGGGCAATTCGAAATTTAGTTCCAATGTTAGTTTATTAAGTAATTAGCATATGGATTATTATTATCTGATTAGTGTTTAATATAATAAGATTAAAATGCAAACTTGCATAACAAACAAGTAAGAAAGCTACAGTCGAGTGTGCTCGACTATGAGATACCCGCTACCCATTTTAAATAAAGGCAAAATATTGCGGTATTATTTTCAAAATATACCGAAAATACTTAAAAAATACTACAAATATACCAAATGGTATGTTTGGTATATCGATATAGTACACCATTCAAAATATACCGTAGACGGCACAATATACCAGATTGTTAGCCAAAGCATAGTTGCCCTAGTAAGTAGGCGTTTTTGCCCATACAAAAGTATTTCTTTAATAACTTTGACAATTTTTATCTGATCGCAGCCAAAATTTCAGGAATCATAACTACTATAGTAATTATTGTATATACCAAAATTCGCAACTTTAAAATTTTAAAATTACGCTTGTTATTCGATTTTTTTTATTTGCAGGGGCGGAAGTGGGCGTGGCAAAAATTTGAAACAAACTTGATCTGCGTGCAAACATAACAAATGCTGTCGAAAAAAATTATAGCTCTATTTCTTATAGTCTCTGAGATCTAGGTGTTCATACGGACAGACGGACAGACGGACGGACGGACAGACGGACATGGCTATATCGTCTCGGCTGTTGACGCTGATCAAGAATATATATACTTTATAGGGTCGGAGATGCCTCGTTCTACCTGTTAGATACATTTCCTGCCGGCACAAAGTTATAATACCCTTCTACCCTATGGGTAGCGGGTATAAAAATATTAAATATTATTATATTAAAGTACTTTATAGTTACACGCTAAAAGAAACCTTTCAGTGCTGCAAATTTGCATTGAATTTATTGAAATCTATTTTATGGCAATAGTTAAGGAATACTTTTGGATTTAAGAATCTCCTTCTAATTAGTGTCGTAGAACCGCAATCAAAGTGAAGCGCAGGTGAATGCATTCACGAATAGGAATATGAATGCTAGCAACTGCTAAACGATGCGTCGTCGTTCTCCTTGTGACAGACGTTTTAATTAAATTTATAAAAAGACAACATATGTGAAGCACTCACAGATACTTCTTCTCCTTCTACCTCTCTCTCTCTCTCTCTCTCTCTCTCTCTCTCTCTCTCTCTCTCTGCCTTCCTCTCTCTCTTTCACACACATGCATTTTTAGAGTGAGGTTGATGACAATGCAACGAGGTGACGGCGATTAAGCGGTAATAAATCAGCCAATGGCAATAGGTTGACGGCAACATGAAGGTGGAGTGTGTGAGCTGAACAAGATGACAGCGACGCGGAACGCTTTGGAATGGAACGCAGCGTAACGAAACGAAACGAAACAAAACGGAAACGATGCGATGCGATGCGTTGCGTTGTTGCCGATGGCAAAAGTTGCACTCGCATAAATTAATCAATGGCGTTGCCGTTGCCGCTGCTCGTAATCGTAACAAATTGTTATTAATTTTCTTGCCATTTTTGCTCATAATTAAAATGGCATACATGTGTGTGTGTACGTGCGTGTGTGTGTGTGTGTGTGCGTGTGTAAGTGTCGCTTAAACGATTGCAATTCAAAGCAATCAATGCGTAAGCAACGCCATAAACTGCGCAATGGGAGCAAGCTCACAGCGCGTCGATGGCAACTTAATGCCGGAAATGTGTGTGTCACACACACACACACACGTTCACTAACACACACACACACACACACGTTGTGGCATGTAATTAAGATCGATTATATGCCTCCCTGGGCTGCAGTCAAACTTGCTTAAATCATTTAGAGAGTGAGCTCTAAAAATAATAATAAACCCAAGGACAATCACAGATTTTTATTAACTGACTTCCTGTGATACACATACAGACAGAGAGAGAAAGAGACAGCAAGGATATGTGAATGTATTTATAGGTATGTTATATAGTAGCAAGCTCTATGACAATGACAAGCGACAGCCTGAATGCCCTTGTTCTACTCGGCCGATCACAATTAATTATTTACAATTTATATACAATTTTAGTTACAGTTGAACCGGTTAAAGTTATTCCACTTTTAAAATAGATATATTTTTTTATTTTAAATTGAACTGAATAAAGTTTTCTCAATTTCCAATTGTTGTATTTTATTATTTACGTATTATTTACAATTGGAATTTCAGTTGAACTGGTTACAGTTATTTTAATTTTAAATAGATATTTTATTAAGAATTTACATTTTATCATATTAATATTTGTTCATACAAGTTTAGCTGCTTAAAGTTATTTATATTTCAACATGAATATTTCAATGTATAAGGCGGATTGGTGGCTTTTTGATTTATATTATGATGTTTTAGAAATAACAATGAACTAGACTTTATTTTGTTAGATAATCAAGTGGTGTTATTTAAGAGCAAAAGAATATAAGAAGGTGATCAGACTTTGATTCCTTAAAAATGCTTATATTCATATTGTATAATAGTACTATTTGTAAATGTGACCAGACTTCATTGCTTTATTGTTGTTAATCAAATGGTGTTCTACAAAGGCAAAAGCTGCTGTGATTTACACTTTGATGTTTTAATGTTTATTTCAGCAACACTTTGCCATTCTCAGAAATCAATAACCAAAGAGAGGGAATATAAAAATGTAACAATAAACCTATTCTATAAAGGTTAGCTAAAACTATTCCTAAAGTTGAATGAAAATTATGTTAATCAAAGCAAGATATAAAAATATGACCTGACTTCGATTCATTAAAAAATGTTTATTTTGTAAGTGTGAGAAAAACTTAATTTATTTATGTTTGTTAATCAAAATGTATTATTTAAAAGCAGCGACAAAGTTAATGGCAAAACAATGAGCTCTTTTGCTTTGTTGTGGGTTAGAGTATAAACAATTGCTAGTTCTATGCGGCAGTTGCCACATGAGACTTGCCAGCTGTGCGTCTTTCTCTGACACACACACTCTATGTTATGTGTGTATTGGTGATTGTGGGGTGTGTGTGTGTGTGTGTGTGGCGGTTGCAAACGTAACGACCATCATTTGTTGCAAAATGATGTATAATTTAATACCCGCAAAGCCAACTCCCAAATGGCAGTTGGTTCGCTTTGTACGTACGTACGTACGTATGTGTGTGTGTGTCGGTGTTGACCTCCAAAACAAGCCAAAGCCAAGCAAAGTCAACGCTGCTGCTGCTCCCACACTTATCCACACAGCAAACACACACAGAGAGATAGAGAGAGAGAGAGAGAGCGAGCATACACTCCACAGCCACAAGCCCGCATCCGGCATCTCTGAGCCTGCTTCTTCTGCTTTCTGCCTTCCGCCTTCTACTCGCATCTCCATCTCCATGTGCTGCTCCAACTGTCGCCCTCGACTGCGCGCCATGGACCCGGCCACGGACCACTAACGCGTCCCCAATGGCCAGCCAACAAAAACGGAGCCATGTGAGCGCGAACAGTGAAGAGTGAGCAGAGCAGAGCAGAGCAGAGAGAGTGAGTGTATAAAAAAGCGTCGTAACATGAACAACAACAAAAAGCTAAAAAAAATAAAAAACAACGAAAGAAAGAACTTGGAGTACTCGTGCATTTAGTAGGAAGCCGTCGACGTTGTCGCTCTTTGTTTGTCTGCCGCTGTCGCTGTCGCTGCCACTGCCACTGCCACTGCCACACTGCGGGGCTTAGCTGTAAGCGAGATAGAGAAAGAGAGAGTGAGAGTGAGTGAGAGAAAGAGAGAGCTAGGGCTTGTTGAGGGGGCACAAGCCCGGCGGTTGTTTAACTCGAGTGCTGCACATAATTCATGTGTCCACTTGCAATTTTTCGTAGCCTCTTGTTGTTGTTGCTGTTGCTGTTGTTGCTGTGGGGCGACATTGTTATGCTGGCCATGTTGTAAAAACGCCAAAAACAAAAGCGTTGCCCAAAAGCAAACGCAAAGCTCGTGCCTCAACATCCTCGACACCTCACAGCTCACAACTCGCACCTTGCCGAGCGGCGTCGCGTCGAGAAACGTGGCACAAAACGTGCGAGTTTATATGCCACTATTAATGCGAGTGTGTGTGTGTGTGTGTGTGTGTGTGTGTGTGTGTGTGTGTGTGTGCGAATGTCACACAAAATAGATTACTCAGTGTCGCGGCACTCTATCACATTTTGAGTCAGTGGTGGATGGACAAAGGCAAAGCGAGACGCACGCATTGCGCCCCAAGATGCCGCACGTTGCATGCAACAAGAGCAGAAGCAGCAGCAGCAGCAGCAGCAAATGATTCTCGTATTAGCGAAGTCGTGCATCGAAGATGCACTGACCAAAACAGAACAGAACAGAACAGAACAGACGAGCCAAGCTGTTGCCTCTGCATGCTGTGTGTGGCAGCCACGTGAGTCAGCGTTGCACCAATGCATGTGGCATGCGGCATGTGACGCTACACACGAATATCTCTCTTTTTCTTTCTTTTTCCACTTTAGTTAACTCTCAGCACAGCAATGCAACAATGCAAATAAAATGCTAAACTTGGTTCGAATTTTATTTAAAGTTGAAACTCAAAAGAGATCGAAATCCAAATCGCAGCTTATGTAATTCCATTGAAGTTTTTTTTTTTGATAAAAATAAATTTCTTAAATATTTCGATACGAGAAATCAATATTTAGTTAACAAACATTACTTATTGTTGAAATTTTGAAAGAAATTTAAAAGATAAATTTTATAGCTATTGCAATATAAGTTATAAAAGAACTTTATAATAATGTCATATTTAAATAATTTAAAACGTTTTTTAATAGTAAAGAACATTTAAATAATCTGTTTTGTGATCAGTCAAATCCAAAATAATAATAAAAGTTAAACGTATTTTCAAATTAATATGGGAAATTGTTGTTCTTTTACTACTATTCGGAAAGTTAAAACCAATCACAGTAGAAAAGCTACAAAAGCTTTTTGATTGACAAAAAACGATCGTTAAGAAATCGCATATGTTAAAATTGATACTTTTATCCATTTGAAAGCACGTGTATTAAAGCATGTTAATAATGTTAGTATAATAATAAATAATGGATAATAATAATTAAGAAGTATAATACAATTCTGGAGCTGAAACGCGTGATTGAAGGATCGTCAAGGTGCCGCCTTGAAGTCAGCCAATCAGCACTTCTTCACAAAGGAGTTTGACTTGCTGGACGGCAAGACAAGTGACAACTTCTTCGCCAGAATGTCGGACATATATGTATGTATGTATGTACTGTAGATCACATCTTAATTCAAACAGCACAAGCCGACAACTTTAAATAATATAACTAGACAGACTAATATGTAGGAAATTGGAGAGTTGCACTGAACTACAAGGAATATGGCAATGCAGGCACCTGAAGTCTTTAACAACAATTCAATCCAATTCCAAATACAATTAATATTACAAAACAATAAACAATTGTTTATTTATATTTTTGTTTTGTTCTATTTCATTAGTTGAGTACAATAAATTTGTATCATTCGTTAAATAAATTGTGTAATTGTATAGTACTAGCGTATAGCTTAAACTTAAATAATAGAAGAGTGTACATAAATATTTACTTTGCTTCTTATTATACGTTAAGAAGTAGTAGTAAATTGAAATATAGACGCCTTTACTAAAAGTATGTAAAAAGAGATGCTGCGGCTAGAGATTTAAAACAATCGATGGCACTATCGATGTTTCTTAAATTTCTACACATCGATGGTTCTTTCACCACTATCGAATGTTTTTATTATATATGTGCATTGAGAACGTGTAAGCAAAAATTGGTTTTGTGTCGCATTACTTTAATTTTATTAAATTATTTATTGATCACATGTAGTGAAGTTTATATTACCTTGTATTGGTATCTGAAAACATCGATGTTTACTTTCGAAAACATTGATGGTCACAAACATCGATTGTTTTCCAGCTCTAGCTTCGGAAATATCAAAGTCTGTTCGGTGTATTATTGTCGCGTTTATTAAAAAGATTTGTATTAACATACAAGTGCTCACATCACATTCGATTGGATTTAACGCAAGCAAACAAGAAACATGCATATTTACATGCATGTGCATGTGTGGGTTGGGAAGGGGGAAAAGGAAAAAAAAAATAGAGTAGAGTAAGATGATGGAATAGCTTAAATAAAACATAAGAGTTAACATATTTCCCCCAATGCGAATAATTTTCCAGCTGCTGGCAATTCGGTAATCTTTTGTCGTACTCATCGCTATGCAGCAGAGTTGCCCATCTACATAATTTAAGAGCTTCCTTTGCAATTGCTGCGCTACCCAACGACGTCCATGGGGCCGTAGTCGTAGTTGTTGTTGTAGTTGTTGTTGTAGTTGTAGTTCGTATTCGTTGTTGTCCAGTTGCCCGGAGTAGTCGGTGCCTGACAAACCGCCAAATGGACAAACGCGAACATAAATAAATTTCATTGCGAATGGCAACGCGTGTGTGTGTGGGTGGAGGAGGAGAGGAAGGAGGCAGGAGGAACTACCATCAAGGTTGGGACTTGCGACTCTGATTATACTCGCTTTCCCTTCGGCCAGGCACTATCGACTGTCAGCAGCGCGACGACCAAAACAGTCGAGTGTCAGTAAAGTGCATTTTCACACATGTCACACAAGCGTACACAGCACCAACCTCCCTTTCCACCTCCACCTCCCCCTCCCCCTTTAGACCATACACCACCAACACCATCACTTTGGCTCTGTGGGAAGCATAATTTATGGCTTGGCGTTTATGGCTTTATAGCATGCGTTTGTCCATCCTCGTGCACAGCCATCGTCTCGCTGTCTACTAATAGGCGTCTCCATTTGCAGCCAACAACACTTTCTCTCTACTCTTCATCTACCATGTTAGCACCTCTTCCAACACCGCACCGCAACACAACGCAACGAAAGGCAACGCACCGCAGCGTCAGGCCAATCAATAATATTTTTATATAGTGTCGCGCTTTGTCTAAAACTCTTGCTCTAATATTTTCGACTGCTGACTTTTAAGCCATTATTCTTCTCTTCTTGTTTTTGTTGTTTTTTCTGCTCTTTTCCTTACTTCTTTTTTTTTTTAGAACAATTTATGGCTCTCAACTCAGTGTGTGTGTGTGTGTGTTGTCCGTGACGTATGCACTTGCAAACCGGGATGAGTTCCACATGAGAAATGGAGCTGAGCTGAGCTGAACTTCGCTGAAAGATCTGCGCTGGAGGCAACGAGAGCTTATTTACCTCTTAGCATAGATTCGTTCAAGTTATTATTAATATTATTTAAAAATTAGTTACAATTAAAATTAATACTAACTATTGGTAAAGCAATGGCAGCGAAGGCCTTCAGCTCGTTCAAGTTAATTCAATAGATTAATATTTACTTTTTCAGAATGAAATCAGCTTTGAAATCATATTTTGAATTTGAAATCAATCTTAGTCCAAATTTGTCGATTATGAATAATTGCAGTTTATTTCTTGAATAATAATACATCAGCTCTTTTAATACCTAAATTGTATTAAGCTAATTATTTTAATAATATTCTATTAAGCTATAAAATCAGTTACTATTTAATAAGATTCAAATATTTAAAAGTGAAATGTGAATCGAAGGCCTCAGCAGTCAGTCAGCACTCCTTTTCTTTCTTTTAATACTTGATTTAATATAATGAATAAATAAAACAAAAAGTATCTGATTGTACAATCTTTTAAGTGCGTGTAACTACAATAAGGCAGTGTCAAATATGCTTTTGTAATATAATACATAACGCCTTTTAATTCTTAATCCCTTATACTTTAGTGAAACGAAGTCATATGCTATTCTATAACAATCCACTATAGACATAGAAATTAGAATTGGTGTAAGTGTAACTACAATTTAACAATGTCACTAATGCTCTCATTTCTGGTTTATTTATTTACAATTTAAAATAAAGCATCCTTAATACGTCTTTTAGTTTTTAAGTATGATCAAGTTGATCCATTAGATTAATATACTTTTGTGAATTAGAAAGACATGCTTTTTGAATTTTATGCAACTAAATCTTTTCAGTGTCAATTACTTTTTTTTATTTAGAATTAAGAATTGCCTCTTTACAATTAAGATTAACCTTTTTTAGTCCTTTATTCCTTGGTGTACAAATTTTGTTGAAGTGTAACTAAAATTTTGCGCCATTGTCATTTCATATTGACAGATTTATTTATTAACAACAATACAAAAACAAAAAAAAAAGCTTTCCTTAAATCAAACTAAATTTTGACAGTGTAAGTCAATCGTTTCTTTTTTATCACTATATTTACAATTAACAATAAAACAAAAAAAAAACACATCAACATATTAAAAACTTATTATCAATAAACACCTAAGTAATGGATTTAGAAATTGAAAAATATCCAAGCATTGAAAATTGTCAATAGTCAAAAACAATTTGTTTATTGAAGTGTAATTTCAAATAATACATCTTTTGGTTAACATTACTAAACGATAAGTGTCATTATTAAGTGCAAATTACAATGACAAATTAACAGATACTGATGATCGATAAATGAATAATAAATCAGCAATAAATACAAATTGTGAATTTGTCGAAAGTTGTGCTAAACAAATGAAAAGGAAGCGACAAAACGACTTGCTCACATGTGAGCCAAACACTTCGTATAACATGAATGATTGTGTGAAAAGTAGAGTTGGAAAATACAAAAAAAAATGGAAAATCCTAAAAGAAAAAAAATCGTCAAACAAACTGCCTTTGAAATTATACGAACAGTCAATTATCTAGTCAATCAGATGATAAATGGAACTTGCACACAGTTGACCTCTGCAGCCCCGCCGTTTAAATCCATTCAACAGAACAGAGAGAGAGAGAAAGAGGAGAGAATCATCGGCAGCAAAGGGACAAAATGGAGACGAAAGTCTCGTCACATTAGGCGTTCGCCTTTCAATGCTGTTTTGAGAACGGTTCGGCGCAGGGATTTTGCGATATGGGTTTCGATATATGCATGGCATGGATTTGGATTTGTATTTGTATTTTTGTATTTTTATGTGGGGGTTCAAGTTTTTCATCTTCTTTTTGGGGTACGATGCTCGTTTACCCTTTTTAAATGCCAAATTACCTTTGTGCCTGGGACGCAGCTCGCAACTCCGGTGGAGTGTGTGGAAAGAGGGAGAGAGAGAGTTTGTCGGGAGGGAGCCACTGTTGCATCATTTGCTTGATTAATTGCTGAGCCGATGGCTGCTCTGGTCACGTGTCATGTGTCAGACTAATGCTAATGGCGATACACACACACACACACATACGAACTCTTCCTCCTCCTCTTCCTACTTTGTATAGATCCTTTACAGACATGTGCATAGATTTTTGCGCTAAATTAATGTTGACATTTATAATAAATTTACAAATTGAAAATGAACATTTGCATTAAATGCGACTCGTTGGCGTCGCCTGTCAAACCTATGCAAAATTGAAAACTGTCAACCGGTGACACTTCCTCTCCCCCTCTCCGCTTTCACCCATTCACCAAACCAAACAGTTCCCTCTCCGAGCGAGCGACGGTGCCAAAAACATGGACCATAAAGGCTCATCGAACTGGAAAATTATTTGGTCATTATGTCAGTTTAGTGGGAGAGAGCGAATGAAGTGAACCAATCCAAAAACTGCCAGCACGCATTGTAAAATTAATTAAATTTCCAAATTGTTTCATCTGCTGTTGCTGGTTGGTGATGGTGGCATTGGCGTTGCCGTTGCCGTTGGCTGCTGATTCGCCACTGTCATTAAACATTTATGCATATTGCATTTTCAATTGCAATTTTGAACAATTCACAAGTGAAAATATATACAATCGAAATGAGATACGAACTAAGCTCTTTAAATCGATCATTTTCCACCAAATAAAATGTTGCCAAACAATTTCCTATTATATACATATAGTATACATATATATATATATTTATATATGTATTTGTATGTTGGCAAGAGCTCGACAGTGTCCACGCTCGATTGGCCGGCGGCCAATGGCAACTTCCGCTTCCGTTCACAAATTTTCACAGCATTGACGACAATTGGCATGCAGCCGAGCCGACGACGACGACGACGACTGGCCACATCTGCCGCTCTCCTCCTCCTCCTCCTCCACCTCCAGCTGCTGCTGTTGCCGTTGCTGATGAACTGAGCATGGAAATCTGCCATCTACAGTGGATCACAGCTTATTTCAACCAGCTCCAACCGACAACAAGGGCGATATTACATCTATTTAAACGCAGAATTTTAGTTTAGTGTTTTAATATAAAACATATTACTTCATCAAGAGACTCACTTTTAATCCACAAAGCTGTCACCCAGAACAGTGGCCAAAGGTTGTAAAAATTGCGCTGTCTGTTTAACGAAAGAAGTACATAAAATGTCGCCCGGTGCTGAGAGACGTACATATATAAATGCCCATTGCATAGTACTCAAATGGCTATACGGAGTGTATATATGGGTGATTGCATTCAGGTACTGCAAAATCCGAGGCTACAGTGAACGGTACGTTAGAGGATCCGTATTACGTCGTGATCTAAAGCTGCACTCTGTAAAGAAGCAGACACATGACAGGTTAGACTGGAGAATAATCGATAGCACTGTCGAGCCACAATCGATAGCAGCAATCACTTTCGATAGTGGCCCAACTCAGCAATTAAGAAAAAAACAAATAGATATGGATCGTTTTTTGTTAAATAGGTATGTTTCCATAAGTATTTTGATCTATAATGTGTCGAATTTAAGATCAACTTTGAATGTTAGCAACAGCTAGTGCGTCAAGTACACACAAGCTAGAGTGCGATTGCACCAGCACAGACTTTGGAAAAGATTCTGCACCAGAGTTCAGTTGATAAATGCCTTGACTACGCCAAAATTTGTAAGTCAGCTGATATTATCGGCGGCAATCGATGGCACTATCGTCGAATATCGATGGAGGACACTATCGATAGTAGTTTTGATTTAAAGTTGTCGATTAATGCTGATTGGAATAAACTGTGATCCACTGTACATTTCTATAGTATGCACACATGAAAAGTATCTCGAGGTTAGCCTCAAGCCGCTGCCGTTCGGCGATCGCTTTGCGAGTGGGAGGGAGGCGTGGCATGTCAATGCTTTCAGTGCATTACCAACGGCGGCGAGCAACACATTTCAATTTTCCACATGGGAAATGCTGCTCGCCGAACCAATTTATGATATCCGCTAAAGTGGCAAAAAACCGGGAGAAGAGCAGCAGACAAAAATGGGCGTTTCGCACAGCCCAGTTGGTCCGAACGGTGTGGGCGTGGCAGCCAAACGTTGACAGAGCATAATAAACCAACAAAAAACACACAAAAAAAAAACAGAATTACACAGCAAGAAAAAGAACAGGGAACTAGGGATGTCGGAAGTATATCAAAATATCGATATATCGATATTTTTAAACAGTAAATATCATCAATACGATGTTTTTTTTCAAAATCCAACAGCCTTAATTGACACTGCACGAAAACACAAATGCTTGAATAAGGGATGAGCAAAAATAAAGAAACAGAACAGTATGCAACCCTGTTGCTTAATGCAGCCCTGCTCGAGTGAAACGATATTGCTATTAGAATGATATTTAAATGCATATCTAGCATTTATTCTCGCCTGTCAACCTGCATCGCATTTCGTAAGTGTAAAAAAATGTGGAATATTATTTATATCGCATGTCGGCATCCATTATGTTCGGCTCGTGTCGATGTGGCCACCTTTTCACATCCCCCCCTCTGACCAATCAGTGTTGTGTAAAAAAAAATCGAAAAAAAATTGGCATAAATAAGTTGCAAATAAAGCGGGGGGCGTATTGGTAATAATTTTAAAATTTATGTTTATTTACAATTACAGTTTATTTGCCTGCACACACACACACACACACACACACACACATGCACGCACACTCGCACAGTCGGGCAAATAAACAAACAAACAAACAGACAGACAGACAAACACAAACACATACAAGTGCCACGCCTTAGCACTGCCCAAAAGGGCATTATTTTTTGATATTTTTTCTTCATTAATTTGATTACTCAAGGAAATTGCATTTAATTGAATTTCAGAATTTTTCAACACTACTTGCAAGCTATCGATATATTTTAAATGTAACTTTATTATCGCTTAAGTTATAGATTATGCTAGTTTAATAACTCACTTTTTTAATGGTTCCTATTAATCAAATAGTCCTTAAGATGCAGTTGATCATAAATAACAGCATCAGATTGATTGACAGTGTTGTAAAGCGCACAAGGTCGAGGCTTGTTTTTTGACAGTTTTCTTCAGCAAGTAGCTTTATTATCGATTTAGTTAAAGATTAAATAAAATTGGCTTGTTGAATGGCTCTTTTTCTAAATTCAACAGTTTTCAAACTGCAGTTGATCACTAAGAACTGGATACGATTGTTTGGCAGTGTTGTAAAGTGCACAAAGCTTTCAAGTTGTTTCCTCTCTAATTTTTTGACAATTCTCTTTGGTAAAGTTTTCATCTGGTGAACACGTGAATTGAGAGACGTAAATTTAAACTTATTTAATTTTATTTAATTTGCTTGTATAACTTTGCCGTGATTCTTTGGCTTCTTCACACAAATAGTTTCTACTTTGCGAATTGAATTGAACAAAATGGATAATTCTTGCGGGTCAGTCACAATAAAATATAATAATTATCAAAAAAAAAATTAAAATGACTTTTCAACACACAGGTTTTGCGGCATGCAATTGGATCCAGAGTCGATGCTTTGCAACTTATGCGATAATGATGACGATTTGAACAATTACCTAAGGTAAGTTATGTTCTAAAAATTATTCTGTTGGTATTTAATGCTCGTTGATTAGCTCGTCTATGGAAAACTCTGACGTCGAGGACTCTTCTGATACGCAGACCGAAGTTGCCTTAGAATCTCTGGCTAACGGTGGATATGTACCGTCCGACGATGATTTGGAAGTTGATGAAGACAATTATCAATTTGATATTCTCTTCAATATGTGCGTACTGGAAGCTTTTTTGGTGGTATCAAAAATCAATGACGATAACATGAACAATTAAACTTGAATGCGAAAATTTTGATCATTTTTCTCTTCTGTTTGCTATCTTCTTGTGTGTGCGTGTCCTGGTTATACAAATGTTTATTAATTATATTTATAAACAAGCGGCAATTGCGCACCATTTGTGCGCTTTTATTTATTTATGCTATTAAACATTTCACGCGCTTGCACTCTGCAGAGGAGGACAACATTAATTCAGCTTTGCATTTAACAATTTTATTATTGAATTTTAATTAATTCAACAAATAACGAGCAAAAAATGTCAAAAACAAATTCAACACTCACACACACACACACACATGCACATAAATATTACCAACACACACACACAAATTGTTCGCTGCACTTGACTACAAACATTTTTTGGCAGACAACGAACTCGAACTCACACAACATAAATATGTATGTAATGCACTATAAACAAAGCCGCACATTGACAATTGGCCAATTGGCAGCTTTGGAGGCATAACGTGCATAACGTAAGCTTTTTGGCCGTTGTCAGTTTAACATATTTCCAGAATTTATCAAAATCAAATATAATACATATGCGAATCAATAGTTGTTATTAATGATGCAAAACAAAGCCTTAAAACAATATGTTTAGCTTTGATTGCAATTTTGCAATTACTAAATTTAAAACAAAAAAGAAATGGAGTTTAATTGTTGGTAAATACTTGAATATTTATTTTGTTCATATTATTATTTATAATTGCACATTGCCAGAGCATTTGTTTATTCAATCCTTCAAATAATATTTTCAGGAATTTAATTGCTTGTAAATACTTAAACATATTATTTATTTATTATTTTTCTTTTTTAGTTAATTGACTAGCGAAAATATTGTGATTATCTTTACTTATTATAAATACATATTACTTATTTATTTCATTTAATCTTGCGATTATCTTTAAACATTTATTTTTTAAATATTCTCTGGAATTTAATTGCTTGCTTTTTTGATTGATTGAATTATAATGTTGTGATTATCTTTACTCATTTTTTTAAAATTGTATTCTCTGGAATTTAATTGTAAATATGTAATTATACATATTGTTATTTATTTATTTTACATTGCAGTGCTTTTTGAAATATATAGTATTTTAAAAATTTTCCTGTAATTTAAATATACATTTTTATAGATTTCGTTTATTCTCTAGTTGTCAAATATTTCTGTAATCGAAGTATTATAAGCCGCTTAAATTTGATTTTTTTCGGCTTATTGATTTAAAGCGTGTTAATGTTTTTTTTTTTCTTTGCAATAATGTAAGCAATTTGCAATGTGATTAATGAAGAATCATACGCATAAATTGTTGCTGCAGCCGAGCTATGAATATGCTTCACAAAGTGCTTTTTGTGGGCGGCCAAGCGGCTCGATACAATTGATATGCTTTCTGTTGGATGGGCTTTGCCACGCCCATAAATTGCCATTATTCTGTGTGGGCTGTGCTGTGCTGTGGAATTATAAAAAACAAAGACAAAAATCATAAAAAAAAAATGAATGAACGTAAAGTGAGCGACGGCAGATGATGCAAATGTGTGTGTGTGTGAGTGCGAATGCGAATGCGAGTGTGTGTGTGTGGGGAATGAAGAGCTGTAATTGATATTTGCTTTATGTGCGCACACAACGAAATTGAAACTGTAAACATATTTTAACATATGCTCAGATATTCGCAAATGTGTGTAAGTACATATTTACGTGTCTCTCTGGATGTACATATATCTACATATACATACTTACATATGTATATGTATGTATTTACTTTTATGACTGCTGTCCAACTGGAGCGCCTGCTGCGACTCAAGTATTTCGGAATCAATATATTAATTAGTGCAAAAGTGAAATAATGCGTTTTAAAAATAAAACAGGCAACAAAAGCGTGCAAGCATTTTTGATTTCGAAATGCAATCGACGTGTTCAAAAGTGAAAAATGAAAAGTTTGTTAAAACAAAAGCACAGCAAACAGCAAATGCAAAAACAAAAAGTAAGAATGCTATAGTTGATTGTGATCGACTGTGAGACACCCGTTACCCATTTGGAATAAAAGCAAAACCGTGCGGTATTCATTTTTATTATATACTGCAAAAATACTGGAATATACCAAAGTTAATATTTGGTATATCGATAAAGTAATGCGGTACTATGTTGAAAATATGTTAAATAATATACCACAAAAATACTAAAACATACAAAGGGCAATATTTGGTATATCGCTGAAATAATGCGGTATTAATCTTAAAATTTACTAAATTAATTTACCATAAAATACTAAAATATACCATAAGACATATTTGGCATATAGAAAAGGTTGTGCCGTATTATTATTAAAATCTACAGAATAATATACCACATAAAATACTAAAATATACCAAAGGGTCATATTTGCAGTATTCTTAAAATATATCAAATAATATACCGCTTACACTTAAATATACCAAATACCATATTTGGTATATCGATAAAGTAATGCGGTACTCTGTTGAAAATATATTAAATAATATACCACAAAAATACAAAAATATACCAAGGGCAATATTTGGTATATCGCTGAAATAATGATTTATTAATTTTAAAATTTACTAAATTAATTTACCACAAAATACTAAAATATACCATAAGACATATTTGGTATATCGAATAAGTTGTGCCGTATTATTATTAAAATCTACAGAATAGTATACCACATAAAATACTAAAATATACCAAAGGGTCATATTTGCAGTATTCTTAGAATATATCAAATAATATATTGCTTACACTTAAATATACCAAATACCATATTTGGTATATCGATAAAGTAATGCGGTACTATGTTGAAAATATATTAAATAATATACCACAAAAATACAAAAATATACCAAGGGCAATATTTGGTATATCGCTGAAATAATGATTTATTAATTTTAAAATTTACTAAACTAATTTACCACAAAATACTAAAATATACCATAAGACATATTTGGCATATAGAAAAGGTTGTGCCGTATTATTAAAATTTAAAGAAAAATATACCACATAAAATACTAAAATATACCAAAGGGTCATATTTGCAGTATTCTTAAAATATATCAAATAATATACCGCTTACACTTAAATATACCAAATACCATATTTGGTATATCGATAAAGTAATGCGGTACTATGTTGAAAATATATTAAATAATATACCACAAAAATACTAAAACATACAAACGGCAATATTTGGTATATCGCTGAAATAATGCGGTATTAATCTTAAAATTTACTAAATTAATTTACCACAAAATACTAAAATATACCATAAGACATATTTGGTATATCGAATAAGTTGTGCCGTATTATTATTAAAATCTACAGAATAGTATACCACATAAAATACTAAAATATACCAAAGGGTCATATTTGCAGTATTCTTAAAATATATCAAATAATATACCGCTTACACTTAAATATACTAAATACCATATTTGGTATATCGATAAAGAAGTACATTTAAAATATAACATTGAGTAGCTGGGTATAAAAAAACAGCGCTTGTCAAAGAAAATGGAGGAGGTGGTCGGACATGCCGGAGTGCGCTCTGATTTATTTGGATGTGTTCTGCATTTCAATATCGCTGCAAAAATATTCAGTGCAATTAATTTGCGTTTAATTTTGAAGCGTGGCAAATTTTTAAAACTGTCCATGGGACGACATCGCAGGCATTTTTGAGGTCAGCTGAAAAGTATGCTGCACTTTTTTTTAATTGCAGACTGTCAAAGCTGGGCACTGCGCGCAGTGCTTTGTTGCGCCTTGCGGGAGGGGAAGGGAAATGAGATGATGGTAGGGGAAGCTAGAGGGGAGCAGTTAACAAGGTGGCCATGCTCAGATGCTGCCGCTGCCGCTGCTGCAGATGCCCGCAGCAATGCGCACAGCTGCTGATTTTGCCTTGAAACGTGAATAATGTTGAAATTTAATTATACATAATTCAAGCACAATTCCAAACGGTAAATCTGCACAGCAGAGCTGCAAGCGCACGACTGAATGAGCCAGCCAACCAGCCAGGCAGCCACACAGAATTAGTGCTGCGAACAACATCGCCACCAACAACAACAACAACAACAGCAGCAGCAGCAACATAAGCACCAGTTGCAATAGCAACAGCAGCAGCAACTCGCCCGTCATTTTGCTCACACGCTCTAATTAGTTAAGCGAAGCGTGGGCAGCGAACGGCTTTTGGTGGGCGTGGGCGTGGGCGGTGTATGTGTGTGTGTGTGTGTGTGTGTGTGTGTGTGTGTGAGGGTGTGCAATGTAGCAGCGCGGTTGCATCTTTTGTTAGAGCAGCGCACTCCAGTCCAATGCAACGTGTTGTCGGGGCAACAAACGCGATGAGCGCGGTAAAAATTTTTATGCTATTTTCCTTTTATTTGCACAATAAACGTGACAACAGCAACAACAACAGCAACAGCAAATTACCTTGGGCGATTGCTCGACAAACAGATATGCTGTAGGCTAATGGTACACACAGTCACATTTCTAGTTGGCATCGCATTTGCCATCAGGTATTTGCTCAATGCTTGCGCCATTCTTTTGTACGCGCACAGTTTGCTGATATACCCCGTTCGACTTGAGGGTATTAAATAGCAGAACATAGCACTCGATTTCCCAACGACTGTCCAGCTCAGTTATATTTCAAAACTATGGCAATGCCGGGGCTGTTGGCGATGCCGAGCTTGGTTGGTGCTTGCAGCTTCTGATTCTGCCTGATATTCTCCTTTATTATTGTTGTTGTTGCTGTTGCTGCTGGTGTTGGTTGTTGGTGTCGAGTCCGAGGGTGTTGGGGGTGTGCGCAATGGACATCTGCGTATCTGTGAAAATGTATCTGCATCTTTGCAACGGTAATTAAATTGCAGCTGCCTTTGTTGCTGCTGCTGCCGCTGCGCATGAATCAAGCGCCCTGCCTAAAAGTAGGCAACGCATTTTTTTCCCTCTCTGCCTGCAGCTGTAACACTCCGTATCTCTGTGTGTGTGTGTGTGTGTGTGTGTGTGTGAATGCCAGACGAAGCTGCAGTTTTTGACAATGTAAATCGAATTTGTAGTGGCCAATTTCACACAGAGTTGAGAGACAAGCGATAGAGCGAGATATGAAAAGAGACAGAGACAGAGAGAGACTGCGAAAGTGAATGGATTAAATGGCTTTAGTAGCTGGCAGCTTAACGCTAGAGTGCGTATGCATTTCTGATAACTCATAACATTAAGAAAGCATGAATAAAAGCAAAAAACAAAAACAAGAAAAGCGTGTCGCCTCAGTGCCGTATGCATTTGCTTCATTTTTGATTGATTTCACATTTGTAGCTTTTTGGTTATGTTTCAAATTAGCATTCTACCATCAGCATCACAGCTTATTAAGTAAAATATATAATATTGGAAAATAGAACACTTAACAGAGAATGTTGAATAATAAGATAAATCTATATTTTTCTTCTGTTCGTTGACCCAATTTGTTTTCGGAATTTTAGAAAAATGTGTCCTTAATAACAGCGACAGTATATAAAAGATATATAGATATTGCTGGGGAAAATTGTTATTATTGCAAACTAAATGAAATTAAATGTATTTTATATGCAATGCAACTTAATTTAAAAATATATTATTGAATATTGGCATTTAGTTATAAGCATCGAATATTTGAATGATTTCCAAGCAATCTGTAGTTAATCACAAACCTATTAAAAACGTGACGAACAAGAAAATTTCTATGACATGATCCTTTACGTTATTGCTATAGATGCTGCAGAACATATTTTAATCTGATGTGAATTTAACATATCAAATAGTTCAGTAGTTTTTTTTCTTCTATCCATAAAGTCAGAGCCACCGCGAATGAATGAAAAGCTCTAAGTCAGCAAATGAAATACCAGGCGAGCATAAATCAGCAGCAAGCTGAAGTCAAGTCTAAAAGTATGCATTGCATATTTGGCGTTAGAAAACGGTATAATATGTACATCTCATGTTGCATACTTTTAGGATCAATTTATTAATTGTATTGCTGCTGACTTTTTTCAATTCTGCTTGCTGCCAATTTATGTTCGCCTGGTATTTGGTACACTTCGAACTTTTTAAGCGTTCATTGAGGCCATTAATAATAGCAACCGAAATTGTGTGGAGTAACTAATTATCTGGTGAAAAACTGAAATATGACAATCGTATTTAAACCTTAGATGATCCCATATGTTTTTGATGCTGATCAATAAAGTTGGTAATTACGATATGTATCTTATAATATTTATTTTTGAATATTTGAATATTCCTCCAAATCTCTAAGAATCGGAAATTGATCAATTTCGGCAAGTACTATCGATTGTAATTCAAAGACTTTAAAGCATTCCAATAAAATCCGCTTTGCATTTACCAAAAAAGAAGTCATGTGCATTTGCCTAAGCGTCAATTTCCCAATGCTATGCAAAAGTATGCTATGCAAAATGCTTTGTGAGTGTGTGAAATACTGTTGAAAACCGATTTGTAAAATTCCTTACTGCATTTAGTGCGAGCATATGAAAATTGTTGCCGAACATTTCAAGTGTTTATCTTTGGCGAATTGCCCTTGAGATTTATACTAATGGACCGTCCACTTTCCTCTCCCTCTCCCTCTCCGTCTGCAGCACTCTTCCAGTCACTCTCCCAGTGATTTCCTCAGATATTCTCTGTTGGTTGGACAGCTGCCAAATCAGTCAGCTCAATTGCCTAAGCTAGCAAAAGTGCAGCATAATTTGAATATGCATTGGAAGCATTGGATAATTATCATCATTAGGATGCAGAGCTTGGAATGTGGCAAAGTTTCAATGATGCCAAGCGATATTATTGAAAACATGTACTACATTGCGTTGAAAGCAATCACAAGCGGAGACTGAGCCGAACAGAAATGAATAAAATTATTTGAACAAGCTGGCAAAGCAACGAGCAACCCCCCGACTGCGATTGCCACTGCAGTGGGTCACAAAAAGGAATAACAATGTGAGAGCAACAACAACTGGCAAACAATGTAATTGCGAGGGAGGAGAAAAGAAGAAGCGAAAAGAGGGGGTTGTGTGACCAGAGAAGATGATTTTGTGGGTCAGGCTGGTAGCCACAGCTACTTAGAATCGCCGCAAGCTGTTGACAGCAGTTGGCCAAACGGCAAAACCAGCAGCTGACTGCAGTCTGTGGCAGTGTGGCACAAGCTGTGGCTGTGGCTGTGACTGTCAATGTGGCTGTGGCAGTGGCAGAAGAGACTGTGGCAGCTGTGGAGGCTGTGACAAGGACAGTCTTTTGCTAGACTTGCAACTTTGGCTCTGGCTCTGACTTGATCGGGTTGTAAACCAACGAGTGTTAAGCATTTTAATTGCTGGCATTAATTTAGACATGGATGAAACACTTGATGATGCCGTTGCTCGTTCGTTTCTCTTGTTACTGCCGTTGCTGTTTGTTGTTACAGTTGTTGTTCGACTTTGTCCATTGTTGTTATTGCTCTTTGTCAATTCACCTGCAAGCAATTTGGCATCGAAATACAGAAAGTGAGAACGAGAAAGGCGTAATCAAAAGTGCCTGGGCATAATAAATAATTGCTTTATGCATTTATAAAGCTGCCGGCTTAATGCTGGACACACACACACACATACGCACACACACATACGCACACACAGACAAAGCTACTCTCGGACAGCTCGACAAATGCCAAAGCGGACAGCCAGACTAGGCTCTGGCAGACAGATGACTACCTCGACAGCTGCAGCTCTACAGCTCTACAGCTCGACAGCTTTCGACTGAAAGTCTGTTAGTTGCAACAGCATTTGTCTCATTTTGTTGGCATTTAATTAAAACACATGCAATTTATATATGAAAACACAACAGACACAGGCGAGCGTATACTTTTCGCCATCACTGTGGCAAATTGCAAAGCCCGTTGCAGAAATGAGAGAGAAAGGACATCGAGGCGTCGACTTTCGTCACTCGACACTCGATATACTCTGTGTCCGCATGAGTAACTGCTGCCGTCATCATATTAGAACGCAATTATGCAATTGCTTTTGTATTGTCAGCACAACAACAACAACAACAGCAACAACAACAACAATGGCTCATAGCTCATTTCAGGGCCGGTTGCATTTCTCCTGCATAATTTATAATACCTACTTATGTGCGAATACCGAGTATATGTAATAAAACATCTACTATGTACATACGATAATTTACATGCACATTGTCAAAATGTGCTCTGCCACGCCCACGCCCACGCCTACGCCCACTAGGCCAATGCCATTTATTACGCATACGACCTGTTGTCTGTGCATTTCAGTTTCATTTCGCATTAAATGCTAATTTCCTTGCCACCAAAACATGCAATAGATGGCGCCAGTCGCAAATGCGCAGCCTAAAAGCAGGCAACACTTTTGGCCCAACACAATGCACTTTTACCCCCAAAGCAAAAATAAAAAACATATAGTAAAAAGCAAAACTCAAGTTGCACGGAGTTAGGAACTTCGGCCAGTCTTAGCGCATAAATGTTGAGTTGTGCTTTTGCAGTTGTTGTTGTTGTTGTTGCCCGCCCCTCTGCAAGTGACGTTCGTCGCTTCACGTCGCTCTTCAACTCTTACCTCGACGCCCCAAAATGCTTTTACAAAAACTTAGAATCGGCAGGTTCTGTCGTCCTTGTGCTCTTCCCCCAGCTTATTCCCACCCGCCCATGTTCATGTCCTCTTAGTCGTCGTCGTCGTCGTCGTCGTCCTCATCGTCGTCGTCTTTGTGCAACTTGACAAACTAAAAATGAAAAAAGTTTCCTATGCCGTCGTGTTGCAAGCGGCGCCTTTTTCAATATCCTTTTGCCAGTTTTACCGCAGCCCAAACGAAGCAGGAAGCCAAACCGACGGCGCTGGCGATGGCTCGACATATTGATTTTGTTTGGTCGCTCTCTATGTGAGTGTATATGAGTGTGTGTGTGTGAGTGAGTGTGCCTTAGAGAAAGAGAGACACTAAAATTTAAGCTAGCCCAGGAAATGTCGATGCCGATGCCGATGCTGGCTGGCTGGCAGTTAAGTCAAGTCAAGGTGAGTCTGCGATTCAATAGCGCACTCACAGAAGATTAAGCTGTAGGGGCCAAACAAACTAAAAACCATCGACCAAGAGACCAAGAGATGCAGATGTAGCAACGCCGCCACAGCTCAAAGCAGAAGGCAAAAAGCAAACATTCATTGAGCCACCAAAAAGGTGGCTAAATAGAAAACGGGGCCAATATTCAATGGTTGAACGGATGGAAATTCATGCAATTTAAATGCAACTTTTATTTTAACATAATTTATTTATTTCACTTTCATAATTTATGCACAGCTATAGAGAAATTGGTGTAAATGAATTTATCATTATTTATCTCTGCGCTTTATTTATGTTGCAAGTCATTTTTTTGGTTTTTTGTCATTTGTTTATGCTATCAGCTGAACAAAAATACATGTTATGAAACTTCTTGAGTTTATTGGCCCATTCATCAGCTTGAAGAATTCTGTCTTCAGAGAATTGTGTACATTGATAGCAGATCTTTGAAATGTTTTGATCATTTCGTCTGTGATTGCTCAATAGAAATCCAAATCCAGAAAGAAGAAAGAAATTCGCTGTGTTGTGTTGACTTTTTGACCTCTGCGTTTCTTATGCGTATGTTTTTCGGGGTCATGCTGTGGGCAGTGGCATGAAACCGGTTTCTGGCAACGCTTTATTGCTTCGTCGCGACGCTGATCAGTTCTGGCAAAAGCATTAATTTTGTCTCATGACAGGGCCCAAGACAAGACGCAACGAGAACGATAGAAGAGCGGGTTTAATTTTCCCCCCCTGGAGCTGTTTTGTTTGCCGTCTCGCCATGCCCATTTATGCGTAATTTGCCAATTTACACAAATTCTTTTGGCCTTATTGAATAAGCGAGCCGAACCAAAACGCAACCTTTTGCGTGTCTTAGCCAGTCCTGTTTTTTTTTGTTTCTCTTCGTTTTTCTTCGCTTTTTTGGGGCGTCAACCGCTGCGTTTACGTTTACATTTTACGTATACGTTTACGTTTCGGTTTACGGCAACGGGGGCAACGAGAGAACGGGAAATGGAGAATGAGAACGGCTACGGTTACGGGTTCATGAGCGCGCCAGACATCCTTGAACTTGTGTTGGCCAGGATATCATGTTCGCATATTTTGTCTGCGTTTTATTTATATAAATTTGTGCGCCAAGTCGTTCGTTGACTTGACTTGCCCAGCGCCTCGACTTCCATCGCCATTGCCATCGCCTTCGTCTTCACCTTCATCTGTAATTCGCGCGCCAAGATAGCGATATCCTCGACCCGACACCATCGACGGCATGAGAGTTATCAATTGTTTTCGGAGACACCGTCAAAGGATTTGCTAAGGCGTATCCCTCGACCTCGAGTCTCGAGTTAAGTTCGCGAATTAAAACCGAATTTAAGTGAGCTTCTTTCTTGAATGTTGTGTGTGTGTGTGTGTGTGTGTGTGTGTGTGTGTGTGTGTGTGTGTGTGTGTGTGGGTTAGCTCAGCTCACAGTTTCTTGTGCAGAGGCTGCTTTAAAGACCTTTGAAATTCTAGAGCACATACAGTGAATGCTCGCTAAAAGCTAACTAACTGCGCGTTTCAAACAGAAAAACAAGCATATCAAGTAATCCAATTAAGCGTGTTGGAAATGTTTTATTATATTTCAAGTATTGTGTATATATTTTTATGTTTAATTTTCTATAGATTTTAAAGCACTTTTTTGTTGCATTATTATTGTAATATTCTTATACATATTCTATAGGTTCAATAGCACTTTTTTGCAGCTAAAATTATATATTTATTTATGCTTTAATATTTCTGCTTCATTTATATATTTATGTTTATGCCTAAGCCTTTAAATATTGTCATTTCCAGTTTGTTGCTCCTGCTAAAAATGTTTTTTAATATTTCAAGAATTAAGCAATATTTGCTGCATTATATTCTTTAACTTTTTTGTTTAATTTTCTTTGATTTTCAAAGCATTTTGTTGCATAATTATTTACAATTTTTATATATTTTCTATACAATTTGTTTACTTTTCTATGTTCTTCAATATTTCTGCATCATTTATTTATGCTAATGCCTAAGCTATTGTTCTTTCTACTTTTTATATAGAAATTCAACTTTTTTGTTGCATTTTTGAGCATTTAGTTATTTGTTTTATTTCACAGTTCTCCAATTTTCATATACATATATTTGTTTTGTATTTCCGTAATGTAGACTTTATTTAATATCTCAATTTTGTTGTTTTCTTTATTGTGATTTTGCATTTGTTTTCTCTTTACATATTCTTTTAAGCCACTATCAAAAACAAAAAAAAAAAAAAAACACACAAAAAAAAATAAAGTAAAATAAATAATGATGTTTATCATCGTGTGCTGTGATTAGTATCTCGAGTGGCGTCGTCGCCAGATATTTGGCATCGACCGTTCATGCCGCATGTCCAACACGCTCTGCTGTTCGAGCAGCGTCGCAGCAGCCTCCGCTTCAGTCTCAGCTAAAGCTAAAGCTTCAGCCATGGCTTCGGCCTCCGCTTCAGCTTCTGCTTCAGCTTCAGCTTCGATTCTCGCAATTGGTTCTTCTTCTTCGGCTAGTTCAAATAGTTGTTGCTGTTGCTGCCACATTTCACGCTGCTGTCGCTTGTTCACGTGTCGATGACGCGTCTTCTTTTTCTTCCTCGGCTGCTGCCCTCCCGCTCCCCGCACTTGAATGTTGCCCCCCGCATTGCGGTTTCCGTTGCGATTTCTGTTTCTCGGCCGCTGACGTCGTCGTCGTTGTCGCTGGACGCCTCCATCAACGCCATCGCTGAGCATTAGACTCGTCGGCATTGTGGGCACCGGTTGCTCCTCAATGCTCCGCCACCTGCCCCTGGTCCCCAGTCCCCTGGTGGTGTTCGTTGTGGTTGTTGTTGTCGTCGTCGTCGTTGGAAAGTAGTTGGTGGGCGGTGAGATGACAATGATGTTGTCCTGCGGCGGTTGTTGTGGCTGTTGGAACAAGTTGCGCCACAGCATGAATTTCTTAAACAGATCACGACCGCTGCCCACATCAGCGTCCGAGCTGCGTCCCATCGCAGGCGGCAGGCGATAGCCTGAAAAGAGAGAGAGAGAGAGAGAGAGAGCGGGAGAAAAGAGTTAATTGAAGTAATTGAGCTGCAGATTGAATGAGTTGCCTGCTCACCAGCACCAGCACCAACAGTTCGACGCGCCGAGACGTGCAACAGGGGCAGCAACAGGAGCAGCAGCAGCTGCCGGCCAGCCATGTTTGTTGACATCTTCTGGGTGTATGTTGAGTCTTGGCTGCGCGGGCTTTTATAGTCAAAAGCGTTGCAATTAAAAAGTTTCACCCCGCCATAAACTAATTGCGGGCTTGCGTGCGTGGGGCATCATTAAAAGAAGAAGAAGCTTCTAGCTGCAACGCTTGCTGCGGGGCACGTAAATCAAACACACACACAGAGTATCTACGAGATACTCTCTCGCTCTCTCGGATACTTTTGGCGCCAGTGAAAGTTGTGTGTAGGCACAGTAAATCAAATCTAATAAACTCGACAATAAACATGCGCACATAAATCTCGGCAGGCGGCACGAACGAAAAACTGGCAAATCAAGTTGCAGGCCAACACAATAACAACAAAACCAACTACATACGGTCTGTGCGTATCTGTGAGATACAATACTTATGGCTGGCTAAAGCAACAGCTCGAGCGTGTTGTATAAATAAATAAACGAATTTATGTTTTCAGAGTCCAGCTTCTCTGTTCTCGCTCCTGCTCCTGTTCCTGCTCCTGTTCCGTCTGCTTCCAGTTTGAGTTTCAGTTTCGGTTTCGGTTTCAGTGTCTATCTTTGAGGTTGGCCGAGTACTTATACGCATATACCATGAATCTAGATACATTTATTCAGTGAGTGTGTGTGTGTGTGTGTGGCATATTTTTTTATGCACATATTTATATTACATGACCAGTTTTGCGGCCACATCCTTCACATCCTTCGCATCCTTCGCATCCTTGGCATCCTTGGCATCCTTGGCACATATCCATATGCGGTCGAGATAGTGTCAGTGCGTGAGTCGCCCAGGCAAATAACTTTAACATAATTCACTTAAATCTTTTTGGTTTAATCTTGAAAAGTGTTTCACACACACACACACACACACACACTTGCACACACATTAAGTGCTTCATTCGCACTGTCAGACAGACAAAAGGAGAGGAGAGGGGAAGAAGTGACAGTCAAGCACAATGTGAAGCAAACATTCCACAGCACTTACTTACTTACTTACTTACTTACGCACATGCACTGTCCTCTAAATGTATCTGTATCTGTATCTCTGACTGTATCTGTATCTCTGCAGCTGTACATTCGACTCCTTCCTCTTCTCCCCCTCCTGCTGTATGCGCAAATGTTGCTTCAACTTTGGCGCCCAAGTCAAAATGTTTTCTTGTAATTTCCCAAAGTGTTGTGTCAATAGTCTCCAATACTTCATATTGCCCAACTTAACTGACTTCGCTTCTGTCTTCTGTCTTCTATCTCTCCTAAACCAACCAAACACACAAGCAGATTACTTAAACAAAACAAATGTTAGCTAAATTATAGAAGCTATCACATAATGGATTTTCCAATTCAGAGTTTTTATGAACTTCCCAAAGCAACTTGAAGTAAAAAGTACTTTCGCTTATATATCAAATGTATTTAATAAACAAAATATGAGCATCCTCTACAGTTTAAACAATGAAAATTTAAGTTTTGTTTAAGAAAAAGCATGATTAAAAAGAATATAATTTGAAGTGAATAATTTGACTTGACAAAGATGAAATTTCTATAAACAAAAACTAAATATAAATAAAAATGTATTTAATAAGGATATCCATCAAGGTGGAAAGTAAAAGTTTGGTTTCTAATAAATTGGTATAAATATAATTATAAAAGTGATTTTAAAAAAATGTGCACTTCTTTTATTCATTAAAATATACAAATTTGTATAGTAAGAAATTAATTGTAATCAGCTTAATCCATGGCAAAGAAATCCCACTTATGTTAATGCAAAAAAAAAAAAAAATAAAATGAAAGTTAATAGTTCAACTTGAATAAATTTAATCGCCATAAAAATAAAATAAAATATAATTATATTTATAAAGAAAATACATAGGCGCATCATTTATTTATTTAGATTTATATAACAAGAAAATAAATGCATAAATAATGCAATCGATAACAAAAAAAATTTAACTTATGCTAATACAAATAAATAAAAAAGAAATTTAAGTAATTACTTTGACTTGTGAAAAGGTGAAATGTAAAAGTTTCTTCCTTCAAATTAAATTGCCATAAACTATGCTATGCATATAGAAAGGAATATAAATTATGTCTGTATTTATGTTCGGCCATGTGGAAAGCGTCTTTTATAATTTGATTGTGAACTTTACATTGCCTATCGAAGATGTTGTTGTTGTTATTGTTGCGGCTGTTGGGCTAAAATCCAATTATAAAATTTCTTATTAACTGAAAAGCTTCTTATATTTATTTAATTTGTTATTGTGTGCGGCTCCATTCGCCGCTGTTCTTTATGCTCTGCTTGATGTTGTGAGTAGTTTTCCTCTTAAATGCGATGCCAATTATAAATGCTGTTTTTGTTGACACGCACGCTAATACACACACACACACACACACATTCACTGAGAAAGGTTCTTTGAGTACTCGAGTTGTATCTTCTAAAAGGTTCAAGGCTGTGCCCAATAGTTATTTGACTAACTGACTCGATTCCATTCGATCTAATATAATTTCAACTTAATTTGCAATCGCATTCTTATTACGATTATGCACTCTGTATTCTATATTCTCTAACTGAATTGAATTGTTGCCAAGCACATTCGTATAAATGTATGTGGGGAGCAAAAATCATTATTGCATTATTAGTTGTTTGATTGATGGACGTTGGCTAACCGGACGTATGCTTAATATTTGCTACGATTCATTTACATGCAGCTGCAATTGCAGCTAATAATTTCTCAATTATAAACTCAAGTTTGCCTTGGCATTTAGCATATGCCAATGGGTAAAATTTACTGCATTAAATTGTGGTTTTCTGAATATCCTTCTGTTAAGTTGATGCTGTAATTCTCTTTATTTATTGGAGGGTATCTGCTGGTCATTATGATTTGCAAACTTATTCATAATCGAATTACAATTTAAGTGAAGGCTGCTTTGCATCTCCATTGCAATTCCACTGTTGTATTTCTTCTTTATCGACTCTGCTCTTTGCATAATAATCCCTTTTTCTCCTTCTCTACTAAATCCATAAAGTCTACGCACTTTACGATTTTACGATCGCAACAATTGGATGCAAATACGTGAAGCACTCAAAACTCAAGACTCAAGATTTGAAGCCACAAGTTTGTGCAATGCAAATGAATGAAAACCCAATTTCGAATATCTATTTTACTGCCAATAATTTTGCAGAGGAATTGCGTTAACAAATTGAAGACGATTTCATTGAATTGATTTATCTATTTTTTAACATAAAGTTTAAATTCGAAAAGAATTTCAGGTAACTATCGTTTCTTATATTAACTGTATTCAGAATTAAGCTACATCAACTTAAAATAAATAATACTAAACAAGTAAGAAAGCTAAAGTCAAGTGTGCTCGACTGCGAGATACTCGTAACCCATTTTGTCAAAGATCAAAACAATGCGGTATTATTCTCCAAAGATTATTATCCGATTGCAAATCTAGTTTCAAAATTACGCATGTTATTCAATTTTTGTCGATTAGAGGGGGCGAAAAAAGGCGTGGTAAACTTTTGAAACAAACTTTATAGAGATATAGTTTTCATTACAAAAAATTCAGAGTTTAATATATTTGAAGCTTAATAAATATTTGAATTCAGTTCCATTCATAAATTTTATTCAAAATGAGCTGGAATAAAAGTAAAGTGAAAAGACGATTACGTATTTATTTTGTGAATTTAATTGCATTAATTAACTGAATAATATTTCATCTATATTCAAAATATTTTTATTAATGAAATTATTGCTTTAATATAGTTTCTAATGATTTCATGAACATCCTTCCTTTGTTTAATTCAATAAAGAATGAGCTGCATTAAATTGCTAGAATAAAAGTAAAAAGTAAAAAAAGACGATTGCATAAATGTTTTGTGAATTTAAAAGTTGTATAGAAGTATTTGTATATATGATAATAATATTTTAATTTAAAAGCTTGACTAATTTTTGTATTAACTTCCTTTTATATAGTAATTACATAATGTAATATAATATAAGAAAATCTGTTAATTTGATGAATTCAAAGTAAAATGAAAAGAACGAATGCATGTTTGTTTTGTGAATTTAAAATTGAATATATTTTTGCAAATAAGTTAGAATAAATAAAAAAAAAAAATGTTGAGCATAAATTGCGGAATTAAATTAATTACATTATGACATTAGCAGCTAAAGGGTTTTGCATTGCCTATCCAGCTAGAGGGTCAATCGTGGGCATCATTGTCAGTTCAGTTTGCAGTTTCGTAGCTTCTTCTTCTTAAACCACTTGGACGCGGCGCAAGTTCTTGGCGAAGGTCAGGACGGGCAGCTGACGCAAGTTCTGGCCAAAGAGCTGCAGGCGATTGGGGAACGTGGCCTTCTCGTTGGCAACAGCAGCAGCGGCAGCTGGAGCAGCGGACTCTTCGGCAGCATCGTCAGCGAGCTCGGCATCGTTGTCGACCACAGATTCCAGAGGATTGACGGCAGCAGCAGCGGCTTCTTCGCTCTCGCGAATGGGCAAAGTGGAGAAAGTGGATGAGAAGGTGAAGGGGCTGGACAATGAGCCGACGGAGGTGAAGCCAACAGTGGGTTCAGCAACATTGTTGGCGTTGTTGCCATCGATCAGCTGGCGGAACATGCGCAGATTCATGGGCACATAGCCGACGGCATTGTTGCCCAGACTGATGGGCACCAAAGGCACCTGATTGCCGGCATAGCCCAGGCTGCTGGGATCGATCAGGCCATAGGAGAGACCACCGAATGGCGACACCTGACGATTCTGATAGTACGACAGAGGCAACAGCTGAGGAGCCAAACGGGTTGTGGTTGTCGTCGATGGCGTCGTCGACGTTGACGTTGAGGCGGGCGTCACAGTGACGGTGTTATTGATCACGTTGGTGACCGCAGTTCCGTTCCCACCTGACGGTGCCTGAGGGCGCAAGCCGAAGAAGACGCGTGCCTCATTCTGGGGCACTTGCAAACGCAATTGCTGTGCGGGTTCCGCCTGGGCGTTCAGCTGCAGCAGATGCCTCACCTGTCCCACGCTCAGTTCACCGCCCGACAACAGATCGAACACCTTGTACTCGGGCTCCGAAGCCACCTGAACGGGCACGGGCACGGGCACAGCCACCGGCAATGGCTCCGGATGAGGTTTGACCAGGGACTTCGAGGAGGTCTCGTAGAATTCGTCGTTGGTCTCGTAGGTGGCATGACGCAGTGGCAAGCCAAGGCGAGCCAGTTCACCGGCGATGCCTGCGCTGCTTGTGGCAGTGGCTGTTGTCTGCACTCGACGCTGACGCTCCACATTGGCTGCGAATGCAGTTTGGCCGCAGATCAGCAACAGGACTGCCATCGTTGTCATCGCCTGCATCTTGAACATCTTTGCTTTTGGGGAAGTTAACTTAACTTGAGGTGTTTGCTGAATTGTAGTCGAATGACTAGTTGAAGCGTTGTGCTCTGTATGCTCTACTTGGGCTGCAGACTGTGCTTATATACCCGCCAACAGAACGAAGTGTTGCTCCGACTTTGCTAATGAGTCTCATTTATTCGCGACGCTCTTATCGCTCCCGCTTATCAGAAGTTTTGAGAGTTCGCGAGTTTGGGGCATGAAGAACAACGGTTTTCATCGCGATAGCAGCGCCATTTGAGCTCATTAATCTCCGCGCTGGCTTCTTTTCTTTTATACTTTGTTTTTTTAGCCAACTTGATCTTAAGTTCACTCCCCAATAAAAAAAAAGAGAATAAGGGAATGACTGCTAATTACCCAAAGCTACACATTTTACCGCTGATGTCCTGCTGCAACTCACCTGCCAAATTATTGCCAGCTTATTGGTTAAATGACTTATTAATCAGCAGTTCATGGAATTCTCATCTGTCACTCTAACTCACTCCTTCTCTTTCCCTCTCTTTCTCTCTCTTACTTTCCTTGTCACTGTTTTGTCAGTTTGGCCTGAATCGCCAGCGAATTTGTGTTTTTCATTTTGCCAAGACAAATATAAGTACGTCTATTTTGTTGCACTACAGCGCAAGCAAATACGATTTCCAGAGTGATCAGCATATATACATACTACCTCCCTCTCTCTCTCTCTCTCACTCTTTCTGTCTCTTTCTCTGTCTCTTTTCAAGTCTGACCGACAATTTTGTTATGCCATTTTCATGCAAGAGCTAACGGATTGAGGTCTTGTGCGGTTAGTTTTCCTCTATCCATAGCAATCCAACTCTCTCTTTCTCCTCCCGCCTTCCGTCTCCACCCTTTTGCCCCCCCCGTCCCTATCCACCCCTCCACCATCTGTCTGTTTGTCTTGGCCCAATGTGTCAAAGTCAACTTGGTAAAAAGTTTGCTTTTTATTATTTCGTTGCCTTCATCGTCGGCATCGTTGGCACTTTTTGAACTTGCCACTTGCCGCTGCTCCACTCCTTCACTCCTTAGCATGCTCCTTCTCCTACCAGGGCTGCAGTGCGGCAGGACGGCAGCATAAGCGAAAATAGTATAACATAGCATACTTTCGGGCGCCGCGAAAAAATATGTACGAAAACAGTGCTCACTGAAAATTGGGCAACGACTATACCAAAAATAAAAAAAAACAAAATCCAAGATGCCAAAAAGAAGCGTGCATTGTGTGGGGTATGCACGACTTTCAGATACCGTTAAAGTTTTCTTAAACCAAATGAACAAAAGTGTGGACACAGCTATAACAAATAACATATAAATTCTTATTCACTTTATGTGCAACTGCAGGGTAGTTTCAACTTTTATATACCCTATAATTTGCAACTGCTCATGTGGCAGCAGAAACGCGAGAGAGCGCGAGAAGGGGAGAAGGGAAGCGAAAAAATGCTTTGCCATAATGCGATTTTACCATCGTTGTCGACTGCACTTACAAACCGCTGCCCCCGCGACCATGCCCACTACTCCTCCTTACCTCCCTCCACCTCCACCTCCACCTTCCCGCCCCCTCTCCCTTGACAAGCAAGAACATTGCCAACTGCATTGCACTTTGCGCGCGCGTTTCTTTTCACTTGCCAAACAGTTTTTTGTCGCAATAAAAATTTAAGTCGATTTTATGGGCACAAAAAGCAAGTTGAGAGCCGAAGTCTTCGAGTCCTCGCAGTCCTGGAGTTCTCACTCTCTCTGTGTGTGTGTGTGTGTGTGTGTGTCTGTGTGTAGTCCTGGTGCCTTTTGGAGTCTTTCTTGAGTCGCAGCGTCAACTCTGAAATGCAAAGTGAAGGCAAAGAATTACAATTCTTTGGCAAAAAGTTTCATTTCTCTGGCGATTTTGTTGTCTCAACTTGGCATTCATATGGCGGCGGTAGACGGGGATCGGGGGGAAAGCGAGGGGGATGACTGTAAGTAGATCGGGAGACGGGGTCGTCAAAAATTGAGAAGGTTTATTTAAATTTCAACTTGTTTCGAAAACGTTTAAAAAGTTTCCGTTACTAACTGACTGCTGATAACACAAAGTATCGCCCATGCTCATACCAAATCCCCCGTCGCCCCCGCCTCCACTCCCTTGCCCTTCGAACGCTTAACGCTTCCGGCCAAGTTGAAAGAACTGGCAAAAGTTGACTCGTCTTGGCCCCAGCGACGCGTCGCCTGCTATAAACTCAACAAAATAAAATAAAATACACAAAAAATAAAGGGGGCGACATGAATCGAGCTGGAGTTGGGGGCGTGACAAAATTAGCACAAAATATTTTATACATTTTATTTTTATATATTTTTATTTTCATTTTATTTGATTTGAGTCTGAGGCAGCAGGCAGCAGGCAGTTGGGCTCGTTAAGAGCCACGTCAAAACAGGAACCCGCCTCAAACGCTGCTTCGTCCTGGCTAAAATAAGACTTTGCCTCTGCTCAAAATAGACACGATATGTCAGACGGCAGCTTGACACATGTGTGTGTGTGTGCGTGTGTGTGTGTGTGTGTGTGTGCGTGTGTGTGTGTGTGTGTGTGTGTGTGTGTGTGGTGGCAACTCGAGTCAATCCAGAGACCAGAACTTCGGCATCGGCTTCGAATTCAGATTGGGATTCGAGTTGTGACTGTGACGTCGCCACCTTGGAGGTGGACACGAACAGAGAGGGAAAGAGAGGGAAAGAGAGGGAAAGAGAGGGAGAACTGAGTGCGACACAGACAGACAGTTGGAAGTCTGTCTCGTACTCTGAAAATTGTGAATGAACCGGATTCCTGACAATATTGATTTGTGCATTTTTAACGAGTTGCTGTCAGAATTCTTGTATTTTTATTTTTAATTTGATGTTACACGAGGAAATGTCGTGAATTTTCTATATATATATATATATATTTTTTTTTGACTCTGCAATTGTCACAACTAACTGCTAGAAATGAAGAACAGCTTGAGCACCGAAAGTTTACAGGGTATAAAGACTTGATGGGAAAAGAAAAATGGTTTGGGATCCATTTTGAGGTTTCCATTGATGTTTATTATTTCTTCTAACTATCCAAATAAGATAATCGAACACAGAAGTTTTACATATATTATTTAATTTTATTTTATTTTAATTTAATTTATTTCATTTTTTTTTATTTTATTTTATATTATGCAATTAAGTATTTTATCGAAAGTAAAAAAGACAATTTTGAGTAAAAACAAAATAGTGTGGTATTAATTTAAAAATATATACCCAATTAATGTTTCGCAAAAATACTAAATATGTACCAAAGACTGTATTTGGTATATTTTGATATAGTGCTTCATTCAAAATATACCATTGCAAGATATATCATATTTGTAGTGTGCTTTTTTCCCCAGACTTTAAAAACACTTACAATTTTCATCTTAACGTAGCCCGATAATCATAGAGACTGGCAATATCGTCTCGGCTCTGATCCAGAATATACATATATACTTTATAGGGTCACAGATGTCTCCTTCTGCCGTATTTGGTATAGAATACATTCTCTTATGAATATTCATTTTTAGTTCCCATTTGAAGTTTGTAACAGACGAAATCATTTCTGCTGTTCCAAATATGAAACTAATTAAGAAAAGACGTGACAAAATCAAGTAAAAATATTCACATAATTTTTATAATTATAATATATGTTTTTATACTAGCAAAATATAAATTGCAAACGAAACTTATATGCAAGTAAATTAATTTAAGTTAATCCGTTAATTTCTATACAATACACAACACTAAAAGTTATCTTTGCTGTGCTACTCAGCACTTAAATAAAGCAATCATTACATTCTACTCAGCACTGAAAATTAGTAATTATGACCAGTGCTGCCAACTTTTGACCAGCAAAAAAAGCTGTTTTTGACGGAATGAATGGAGAAAAAAGCTCAAAAAAATTATTAAAAAATCCAAAAAAAAGCTAAAAACAAATGTATAAAAAAAGAGAAAAAATGTCTTCAAAAATAACAATATATTAAGTTCATTTTTGTTTAAAAGATAAAGATTTGTATTATTTTATCGTTATCTCCTTAGTCTGTCCCATTTGCGTATGACATATA